>NW_008619373.1:49366-56530 GCF_000691845.1 Merops nubicus | reverse complement strand
GCACGGAGCGTGGGAGGGAAGAGGGTCGCGGTGGTTCCTCATCACCCCTGCGGGGAGTGAGGGGAAAGGTTCTGTGGCCGCTCGTCCTCCAGCAGACCGCTTAAACCTCATTTTCCCCTGCCCGTAACACAACGCTGAGCTCCACGGGTGAGAGCTGAGAACGAAACCCACACTGGGGCCAGCCCTCTCCGGGCCCTAAAATCACCGCCACCGTCAGCAATTACCCACCTGCCTGTGTTTAAGGACTCGCTCAAGACTGGATGCAAAAAATGCACTAATTGACCGTGGCACACATAGATCATTGTTGGTTGTTAACAACACCGTTAAACAACTAGCGAGGCCGGCCCAGGGAGGAGCAGCAGCTCTTCAGCTGCTCGCAGGGCACTGCCCTTGGCCAGTGGCTGAGCCCCCCAGCACAGGAGCCCGGCCACATCCCCAGCCAAAGGGCCGGTCCCCCCCAGTTTCACCCTCATCTGGAAGAGGGATAACGAGTTATCTGGCACATCTAAACCTAGGGATCCGAGAGCCATCATCTTTATATGTACCAGGTTTTGCTTTAGGCATAAAAAGGCGCGCTTCTCATCAAGGCTTTTTGCCTTCATAGATAACAGTAAGCTCCTCCACCCTTGGGCACCCACTCCAGATGCTGCACCTGCAGAAGTGTGCTTAGAAATGAAGACCTGCTGTACGTCAAGGAGCTGGCTTCAGCCTCCATGTTTGGAGCCTGAGATCTTTTTCTGGGTCACCTATAGGAAGCCTTCAGGCAACAGATAGGACACCCTGTTCCCCTCTGCCACAGGGATGCTGCAGCCCCCAGCTGCCTGACCCCAGCACAGGCTGGACTGGCAGCAGAGATGAGCACAGCTAGAGGGGACCACCAGCAAAGGTCTTTACTGTGAGGGTGGTGAAACACTGGAATGGGCTGCCCAGAGAGGTGGTGGGGGCCCCATCCCTGGAGACATTCAAAGCCAGGCTTGATGAGGCTCTAAGCCCCATCTGATTGAGTTGGGGATGTGCCTGCTTACTGCAGGGGGGTTGGACTAGCGGACCTTTTGAAGTCCCCTCCAACTCAAAGCATTCTATGATTCAAAACACAAGTCAGCAGCATCAACACCTCCATGCTCAGGGGTGAATGCTGAACAGTAGTCCACATGGTTGTCACAGGAGATGCAGGCAACCTGTCTCCATGTAGGTAATAGATTGTTAAAGGATGTTAACTGTTTTAATTAGCACATTAAAAAGGCCCGTGAACATTGTTTGTAACAGAACACACTTGCTGATGTATAAACTCAGATGTGCAAACTTCTTCAGAAGCAAGGCCAAGCAATATGTCCATCAGATCACTGATCCCCGAGTCAATTTAACCCTTTGGAAGAAGACTAAACTAACCCAAAATGCATCTTATTTCCTGCAGGAAGCTACTCTGGACAGGAGGGAAGACAGGCAGCCTCATGCTTCCCCTGAAGGCTGCAGATTCACAGAGTATTGCCTGGTTCCTACCAGCCAGCAGTCCCTGCTCAGCCCCAGACCATCCAGCACTGCACTGCCCGAGCCCTCAGTTGCTGGACTGCACATACCCATCACAGAGGGGAAAAATAAACGCTGGGTGTTTACCACACCAAACCAGGAAGCGCTGGTATCTGTAAGATGTCCCCACTGCTACTTCCAGTAGCATCTCACAACAGTTGAAGACTCATCCTCCTCTCACCCCAGTGTGGCTTCTGCCCAGGAAGTTCTAGCCTCCCCCAGGCAATAGCAGGTATTTAAATGGGCCACAAAGAAAACATGCACTCCAGGTCAAGCATGCCTGTGTCATGCAAGCCCATCGTCTTCACTGCAACTTCTGGAAAAAAATAAATATAACAGCATGCATTTGGGCCAATGAACTAGTTAACTTGCTGTACTTCCATATCCTAATTTTAGTCACGTTTGTGTGGATGGTTGTCACACTTTAGCTACCCATGAAAAAATTTTGCTAGCATAGTTACGTTGAGAAGAGTGAAGTCATTACACTCGCAGTATGTGGCACAGTGATGAAATCTCCAGTGCACGTTTATTTTTGTTGATGCTGTTTATTCCATGCCAGTGACCAGGTTATGCTAGAAAAAGGAAACTGCTGGCAAACAGGGCAAGTGGTGCCTTGAACCCTCACCAGAACAAGAGGGCGGATGCTATTCCCAGAACACACAAGCTGCACACATAATGCTGCATTGGTGCAGTGCAGGAAGGGACACAAACCCAGCAGAGTTCCACAGAGGGGTCCCCCCAGTAGCTGCTGTGACACCAGCACAGCTGCCTGGGAAGGAGAGGAAGACCAGTTGCTGTCATCTGCCTGGAACACCGCTGGGCTGCTCTGACCAGCCTCTAACCTGGAGTGCAGAGCTGTGAACACCACTCATGTAGACACAAGATCAAAACTCCTGGGGCGAGCCTGTTCAGAACAACGTGTGTCAGGCACCAGAGCAGACAGAGGAGCCTTCAGATAGAGACAGCAGACAAGAAAGGTGTGCACAGACACAAGAGTTCTCCTGCGATCAACCAAGGTATAAATTTATAACTCCCCATGTTACATCAGTACAATACATGATGCAGATTCCTGCAGAATGGGATAATTTGTTCTTGGCTGTGAGGAGCTGAGATAAAGGCACTGTTGATGATCTTGCATCCTAAACCCTCTGAGCACCCAGGGCTGGTCTCTTTCTTCTTTAAAGAACTGCCCCTGTTACTCTTGCCTAGCCATCTCACATTTAAATGTGGACTCCTGAAGCAGCTGCATACAACAGAACGGACAAAGCGCCATCCGACTCAACACAGCATCCCCGACAGCGGCAGTGTGTGAAGGTGGCGTTTCCCTTCTCCGACTTTTGGGAGGACATCACGTAGTCTGCTAACTCAATCACTTTATTTGGGCATAGGAAGACTTTTATTTACAACATGTTAATTAAAAAAATATTTGACAAAAAAGGCATACAGTATTTTATACTAAAAGAATAAAGATTTTTATTAAGCACTGTAAGTTGCATTCAATAGCCTTCAAATACACCACACCACAATCCATCTACAACCAATCAAACCCAACAGTAGTTCATTCTTGCACAATCCATGAGTTGGGGCAGAACTCCCTTCAACTTACATTAAGATACCTACTTAGCTCTTGCGGGCAGGGAATGGGGAATTACACCTCATTTCTGATCACTAATGTGTGATGAAGAGCATCAGGAGAATTATATGAAAACGAATATAAAGAAATGATTCTGATTTTGAAGTACATTAAGTTTGGAAACACTAACAAAAACATCAAAATGATACAGGTATATTTGCTTATACTAAATTCTTGATGGGAAAGTTCTCAAGAACAAGCCATTTGTTTCCTGCTACAGAAGGGGGGTACTTTTTTTTTTTGAAGATCAAAGCTTTTTTTTTGTTTTTCACAGAATTTCATATTCGCTAATATGAAGGCATAAAACAGCAACAGAGAACAATAATGCATACAGCAATGAGTACACCAGGGTAACGTTGATATTCAAAACGGCTAGATAATTTTTTTTTTTTTAAGTTTTAGAATAAATGCAACAGAGGTCAATAATCACAAAATTTTAAGGTTAGAGCAAGATCAGTCAATGACTAAACATAGTTAACATCTTTTATAGGACTATTACTGATTATTAGCTTTTTGTTTTGCAAATGGGCACAGTACTTGTAAGAATGGAAGAAAGAGGACAATAACATGCATAATATTAACTACACACTTTAAAAATTATGAACCATGCAGAAGTTTAGCTCAAATAGTAGTACTAATGGTCTACGTCTGATTCAAAACCACATAGTTCATTGATCACAGATGCATGGTATTAGTCACAAAAAGTTTCAGAACACATTGTGTTTATTTTGAAAGGTCATTTGCATCTTCTATGTTTTCAAGTTTATCTCCATTTAACTTGCTTGTAAAGTATGTATGATGTATATTTAAAATCAGCAGAACTGCAATATTACGCTATAATTTTTCGTTTCGATAGTTTGCACATTTTAACACAAAAGAACCACATCAACGGTGATGAAATTTAAGAAAGAAAAAACTGTGGTTGTGCCTTTTTCCCCCCATAATCATGAAATCAAAGCCTTAAAGAAAGCTTTATTGTGACACAGTAATGCAAAATCAAATATAATGGCATACATATGGTGCCAAGTACTAAAAATTATATTTTAAGCTATATATACTTAAAGACTGCCAAAATTGGTTTTCTTTATATCTCAAAAAACAAAACTACAAGTTTTTGTCATAACCAGTTTAAACTTTACGTATACTTCATTTTAAGTGCGGGAGTCAAATGCTCTTCATTCTCTTTCTTTTTTGTTTTATTGTAGCATTTTGACTACAACTGGTTAAAACTAAAAATGTGTTGTTTAAATCTCTGACATCAAAGAGGGATCCGAATTTCCAAAGTCCTCATTTTTCTCTTACGGAAAGGAAAAAATGTACGTAACTGTAGGCTCTCTTTCTTTCCAGATATTCCTAATTCTGACCCTTCCCAACATCCTTCACCCTCTATAAAAAATAAGTTTACTCTTCTTTTTTTAAGACAGTGGCCTCAAGAGCATCATCTTTATGGCAAACACTGTCTGCATTTAGTGCATTTAAGTGAGGATTTGTATTGCACATTTTAGAGTCATTACTCAAGGCACTTTCAGACTGATTGGAAGCCCTGATGTCTCCTGTATTCCCATTCATCTGGGAAGCTGGTTTTTCCTCATTCACAACTCCATTTTCAGCCAGGGATCCATCTGAAGACACAATTGAGGATTTAGATTCCTCTGATTTTGACTTAAGTTCTTTGGCTACTTCTTCTGCTGAAGCAGCATAAGGAGGTTTGCCCTAGTTTTTAAAAAAAGAAGAAAATTACTCAAGAGCCGCTGCTATATATTTACAATTTGTTACAAAGACACGACTGATCAGCAGCATGCAGTGTGCAGAATTATTACTGCAAGCAAACACTGAGTATTATGGACTGACGAAATAAGAAGTGGCAGGCAAAATAAACAGCACAGATGAGAAATATTTTTCTGAGTGTCTTCTGCCTGGGCCTTTTGATACTTCTGTGGTAAAATGCCCTTTTTTTTTGTAAAATGTGGTACAACGCAAGAGCTACAGAAACTTCTGGAAACACTCATCAATATACAGCCTAACTCTGCTTCTTGGTTCATATACATTATCATTGAATGATATGATTACATGTTATTCAAATGAAAACCAAAACTCTTCTCAGACCATTTTTACAGAAGTTCCATGCAAGTCTGCTAGTCTATATGCTTCTGAGATTAGGGAAGTGACCTCACATGAAAAGCATATAGCAGAATCTTACAAGACTGAATATAGCAATAAAAACAGATTTATGCAGCATTAGAATGTGTATTTAGTTTTTAAGCATCTGCAACAATGAATCTTAGTCTTCCAAAACCATAATACGCTTTAAACAACAAAACAAAATAAGTAGGTTGGGTTGCTAAGAAGCAACATGCTTATCTGTCATGCTGCTAACAAAGTCAAATACTATGAAATCACTTCATATATTGACATCTTACACAACTCAAACAACAGCAAATCATTTCATCAGGTAATCATCTTAATTTTTACATATTAGAAACAGCATGGTTGGTACTTTTCTGAATCGCTGGAGGATTTTGCAGGTGAGTAAGAACCATTGTTATCTAACATGAGGATCACAAATCTTGTTATTCAAAAAATCAGAACAAATTCTGTGGTAACATTACATCGTATATGACTGGCATATGGGGCCAATGAATATTTATCACATGTATAAATATAGTTCTTTACAGCCTTTGCAAAGTGTTAAGTTTTAGTTTAAATACATGGTTTTGTTTCTTTCCAGATCAAGAGTGAAAGGTCTCTTGTGAAAAAACAGGCGTGTCTTGTGTCTGTTAAACACCAACTGCTTATTTCAGGCAGATCCTCCAACCTTTTTTCATACCACCTGATAATGAGTATCTGAACCTGGCCCCGCACAGGCACCCCTGCCCCTGCTGCCCTCGTCTGTGAGCCAGGGAAGTACACTGCTGCCAGTTAGTCTTCACTGGCTAACAAAACCTACTTGTCATGCATTAAGTTTCCCAAGTTCTCCCTGCCACATGCATTTTAATTCACCTTCTTTTCCTGTAAAAGGAACATGTACTAGAGGATAGTGACTTGGTGACAGTAACATCCAATGAGCTCAGGCTCAGTCCATACAAAACGTGATTTACCTTCCCTCTCCCTATCACAGGCATGATTTTAGACTCAGGTCCTTGTGATCACAAGTACTCACTATCTAGGTTACATATGATGAATAAAAACGTGAATACACAAACTTGCTGACTGTGAAGACCACCTACCACTCACTTGAGCTACATTTACATACGTAAACCTTTTTTAAGTCCAGAATATTTTGGAGCTCCTTTTCAGGGCTTCCTTTATTTCATAGGTTAAGGTACTTGGAAATTAGATACTATAAAATTAACATAGTGGTTTCTCTTCTCTTGTATTTAAAGATGTAAAGCTACAAACGTATAGGTACATTTGTAGACATACACAATCTGTACACAGAAATTTAACAAGGAAGAGAAGTATTTGAATTTTTACACCTAGAACACAGCGAGTTTTACTTCAAGTTAATAGCTGCCTTCATTAGCAGCTGGAAAACATTCCTTCTCTTACCATCCAATAGCTGCAAACATCCCCCTGCCCTTATATATTGTCTCCATGACAAATTGCACACTCGCATGATATATTTATAGTAAAATTTTCCACCTATTTACTACTCGCTCATCCATTACCACTGGGACTTGCATCAACATTCGGGACTGCACAGCAGCAAGAACAATGGAAAAGGGAGGAAAACAGAACTCTGAAGCAACTGGCACTTAATAGGAAACAGCAGTTTGCTCCAACTATATTTAAAGGATCCATGAAAAACAAAAAAGTCATGATCCACAGATTTTTCATACGGTGTCACCGAAATGAAACTATGCTCATGACGGCAAAGACTGATCATTATTTCCTCAAAGTTTAGAGTAAATTCTTGTATATAGAGCTATACAGCAGCAAAGATCATTGTACTGCTACTAATTTTTCTTCATGAGGTGGGACTGTGGTCCCACAAAAGAAACTGG
>NW_008619373.1:0-49335 GCF_000691845.1 Merops nubicus | reverse complement strand
AAAGAGTGAGGGCAGAACAGAAATGCCTAATTTGTTTCAGCTTTGTGTTTCTCCCATTTTCCTAATCCCATAGCTGGCTAGACCTGCATAGGTGCAGCCTTCAGATTAAAATTCATTTTCCCACATCTATCTTTATAATCAAAGCTATCTTTATAATCAAAGTTAGCTTATAATTGAGGTGCAACTCTGACCTGTCATCCAGCACTGGCTGTGTGCAGTGTACAGCTTTAACATGTAGGCAAGATCACTGTAACAAACATTTTCATCTTTTAAAGTTGTGCATGTTAGTATTAGCTGGTCTGGAAGTCTGTACCACACTAGCCTATAAACTAGAGTGTTTTGAAGTCAGGCATATGGCTTTATTACCTGAATTGCTCCCTGGCTTTTATAACCTCTCCCATAGTACCTTCCGCCTCGTCCAAAAGTTCTTATCACTGGAGTGGAAATAACTCCTCTAGGACGCCTGTAGGTTTTGAGTGAAAGGAAGAAAAAAAAAAAAAAAAAAACATATCAGCTTTGTTTAAAACTACTTCAAATCTATTTTGTGTGAATATTTTTTCTAGCTTTACCATCAAGTGCCTAACATTTAAATTTCTTTAAAGAAGGAACACAAGTATTCAGAATGACAGGGTTTTGCTGCTTGCAAGTATATGAAACCTAACAAATCTTTTGTTTTCGTGGCAAGAAAATAACTATTTCTACATTTCGCTTCTGGAGAAACAATAAATGAGTACTTTCAAGCTTTGCAGAAACATTTTCAAAGTGTCCAATTATCCATACAGCGCTTCAAAAACAGAGCTCAAAATACTTTCACCTTAAAAAATATGAAGCAATTTGAACCACTTATAAGGCCATTTCTCCCTTTTAATAACACTTCCCACATATGAGCTAGACAGAAGAAATCAAATAAAAGAAAGGAAGGCAAAATATAAATCTGCTTCAGTTTAGATGGGAGAATACAAAATTATCTAAGAACTTGAGGGGAAAAAAAGGAGGCTTCTGCTGTATCTGGCAGGTAGCAATTTATCGAGTTTGGATGCTTTTAAATGGAGGCTTCTGACCCGGACATGTCAAGTGGTAGCTTTTTGATTTGATTCAGTAGACTATATCAGATCAAACTTTCCCTCAGCTAAAATTATTTTAATATCATCAATTGCAGAAACTCAGCTTCCGCATTATGTTAAGGATTACCTTTCACCTAAAAATTTTTTGTTTCCTCTACTAGAAACACACAATCGCTCCACTTTTCTCCCAAATCAACTGCCTGATAGTGGCAGGTCCCGGCACGACCCCAGGTGCTGCTCAGCTCCAGGCCTGCACCCAGCCCAGTTTCTAAGCTGTGTGAGCTGCAGTCGCCCCGCTTGCTGTTCTGGCAACAAACGGCAATTGCAATCCAACCATGTCTCATTTTCCATCTACCTGATCATGCCCACATAACAGCAAGATCTCTGTGTGCTGTACCAAACCCCCACCTGCAGAGAAGGTTAAGCTCTTCTTTAGTGCTCTGACATCCTCTGCTGCTGTGCTGCAAAAACAAAGTTATGCTGAACTAGCTCAGTGGAGAAACACGGATCTGTGGCACACGAGTTTTCACACACACGGCAAACTTCCACATCGAGCAGTAAAAAATTGAGTACTAGGATTTAAAAGCAACAGCAAAGAATAAAAAGTGAAAGAGCTGTGCTTTACATTTATTTTCAAAGATTTTAACATGGCTTACCTATCCCATTTGCTATTCTTTTTACAAGGTGCCCTTCTGAGAGCCGAGGAAGGTTTTTCCTGCTCTGAAAAAATTACACTAAATATATTGATGGATCAAAGCCAAAATAAGGAGCTGGTATAATTTTAACTAGTAAGAACAACATCCAAGTCTAGTGTTGCACGAAGATATGAGACAATGGTGTAAACATGCCTGACATGATCCCCTCTTCTCACAGATCCAAAAATGAAACAAAAGTGTGCAGGACAAGGTAATAAACGGCGGCCAATGTGCTGTGCAGTTTCCTAGTAGTGTTCTTCAGTAGGAAACTGCATTCACCAACAAGGTCCCCAATCTTTCAAATGCCTGTCTTCAGACAGAACACCGACAGTAGCGTGTTTTCCACCTGGGTTTTATTTTTAGTAAAAACTGATGCAGCAAACACATAAGCTGCCTGCAATAGTTCTCCCCTCTTTGACTAATTCTAATAACTCTACAGGTAAAGAATTTAGTATCAATTATGATTTGATGGAGACTGAAAGATCACAGAATCATTAACATTGGAAAAGACCTCCAAGATCATCAAGTCCAACCACGAACCCAACACTACCATGACCACTAAACCATGTCCCAGAGTACTATGTCCGTATGTTTTTTTGAGTGTCACACCACCACCTCCCTGGGCAGCTTGGGCCAAATGCCTCACCATTCTGTCCGGAAAGAAATTCTTCCTAACATTGAATCTAAACCTCCCCTGGTGCATTTCCTCTCATCCAATTGCTTGCTACCTGCAAGAAGAGACCAACTCCCACCTCATTCCAACCTCCTTTCAAGGAGCTGTAGACAGGAAGATCTCCCCTCAGCCTCCTCTCCTCTAGATTAAACAACCCCAGTTTCCCCAGCTACTCTTCATAAGCCATGTTCCCCAGACCCCTCAACAGCTTCATTGCCCTTCTGGGCCTGCTCCAGCCCCTCAAGGTCCTTCTTAGCCTGTGGTGCCCAAAACTGAACCCAGAACCAAAGCCGTGGCTTCACCAGTGACAAGTCCAGGGACACGATCCCTTCCCTACTCATTACACTGTTTCTGATAAGAGGCCAGGATGCCATTGGCTGCCTTGGCCACCTGGGCACACTGCTGGCTCCTGTTCAGCTGCCTGGCCACCAGCACCCGTGGGTCCTTTTCTGCCAGGCACTTTCCAGCCACTCCTCCCCCACCCTGGAGCACTGCCTGGGGTTGTTGTGACTGAAATGCAGGACCTTGTTCAACCTCATACAACTGACCTCAGTTCATGACTGATGAGCAGTTTTCCTGTCTTTGTGAGGGGAGAACTTGCACCCGAACCTGACTGTCCGAAGACAGTACCTCCAGAAGAGACAGAAAACATGAGATATTTTATCTCCCAACTCAAAAGCTACCACTGGAGAACAGCATTCCTCTGTTGTAAAGGTACCTACAGGAGCAGTAACACCTCTCAGTGACCACTTCCCAGATAAGGAGGGCTCTCAAATTAGGGCTCACCAGTGTTAGTTCCTGGCTACTGATGTTTTGTGTAAATTCCTGTACTTGGTTCTTCATAAAATGGAGGAAGTGAATGCACTCAGTGCTGGAAGTGAATGGCACATGTAAATGTAAGCCATATCTGAAGGCGACAGTGTTAGAGAGCATCGCTCCGGCCGGGGGTGCTTCAGCTAGACAGCAGCTCGAGTAGGACTCTGTCCATCACCTGGACATGTCCTGCTAACAGCACTGCAGTCTGGGCATTTAACTGAAGAAAAGTAACAAGCTCTGTAGTAAGCCAGATTTTTCTGCTGCTCGTGGATCCTCATGATAAACAGAACTTACGACCATACACTAACCTCATTTAAATGATGAAAAACTGTATTTTCTTCACTGCATCTGAGGATTAAGATTGAAGTACTCAAAGGAGCCTAGTGCCTCACCGCACACCTTATTTCCCTGGTCTCCAGCTGCCACTCTGGATGAGGAAAGGTGGCCCAGATTCCACTGGCCTGCACAGTCAGCTGACAGTTGTCTGAAACATCTAAACCAATGCTAGATGCTTGTGTTTTGGCAACTCAATCTCATTCTAGAGAATGAAGTGTTCCTACCTAAATTTGCCCCCCTCAAGTGTCAGGTCTGCTCTCACACCAATGCTGTTTTCTGCTGCTGAACTCATTAATCTTTGTTTCTGCTGTTTTTACCTCTCCCACACCAGCAGCTCTCACTTCTCCCCCTGCTCCCAATCTCCCAGGGCTTCAGAACCAACCACATCCTCACAGAGTCCAACGACACAGGCATTCCAACAGCTCTTGCTCACTTTAGCACAATGCCTTATAGTGCACATTGGATTAAATTAATGCATAGAGAGGAATTAATGCAGTTTAGCCTCTTTCAGACTGCTGCTTCCTAGCTCAAGATAGCATAAATCATAGTATATAAATTTTACTCCACTCATTTAATATAGTTAAAGATAGATAATATATAAATCACATTACTTTGGGATTGACTCCTGTAAAAAAAAATACAATCTTAATTAAAAATGGTAAGACAGTTCTGTAAAGCACAGAATAATTAAGCCTATGGAAAAAATATAATTTTAAAAGTAAAGGTTTAGATATTTTTAGATATTTTTGTAAGACAATTTCTTTTTCAGAAATGTTGTGCAGCTGTAATTTCAGTTGTAGTGAAATTAAATGGAAGAGCTGAGGAAATTAATACTCTTTTAAGCACATCTCCCATCACAACTGTGCCGGAGAACTATTAAAGCTTGAAATGTCCTTCAGGTGTTTTCTGTTTCACAGAATTATATAATGAAGTTATTAAAAATTTTATCATAATAATAAAAGTTCTACCATGACAAAGAAAATAACTGAGTGCTATAACAGTTTTGATCAGGTGTAATGTATTTATTGATTTCATGTAAGAGAAAGTCCCCAGGTTATTTCCACATGCAAAACAATCCTCTGTGAGTGTGTGTGCGTGTATCTGATTCAGGTATGAATTTTATTTGCACACAAAAATGCTTAGACTCCTCTGAATATCTGATTAAAAACATCTTAAAATGAATGTAAATGCTCTTCTCAAATCCGCAGTGGCTATAATTTACCAAATGTGTCCTAAAATGTGTTGAATGCCATTTTGAGTGCCTCCAGCTCTTCCCCGTTTTACTTTTTTTCCCCCCCAACGATTAAATTACATATGAAAAAGTCCATTCTACAAGACTGCACTTACCCTCTAGCTGGTCCGCCCACAGAAACAACTTGCAGAGGAAATGGTCCTCTACCCCCTCGTCCACGTCTGCTTCCAGCCCAGTGGCCGACTACAGTGCCGGCAATTTCAAGTTTCCCTCCCTGAGAAGGAATAGGTTGGACTCCTGCACATAAAAGCAAAACCAAACCTTGACCTTCACAATCATAAAGTTACAGTTACAAACAAATGGAGAACTGCTTGGCCCAGATTCTATCATTCCCGTTTTGATACTGGGAGATTATTTTTCATTTTCTGGTGTTTCAGAAGTATTGTAACTCCCAAGAGTCTTCCTTCCCCTCCTTTTTTAAAAACAGATATGAATTCTGAAAATAAAAACTACCTTAGGTGAGTACTTCAGTTTCAGTAATTGAAAATATACTTTAGATAAGCATTAAGAAACCAGAGTGAAATTTTACAAGCTATCTGAAGATTATTTTTTCCTGCCTTCCTAAATGAAGTAATTTTTGCAGACTTAAATGCACCTTTTAGTGAACATCAGCATAAGACATGCAGATCATAATTGCTCTGAACAACTTACTAGGCAGAATTACCTGTCCTAACACTAAGTTGTTATAAAAATACAGCATATAAACTGATCTGGGTGTAAAAGGTAGGTTTATCCTTCCCCTACCAAGAAAACAGGTAAAATTGCCATTGTCTAAAATACAAATGTATCTTCTATTCAAGTTACTCATATCTTTATACCTGTGTTCTTCCCTTGAAAAAAAAAAAAAATTTACTCTGGGGCATAATATATTTCAAGAAACCTAGGAAAGTGCAACTGAGCCAGATGTTACTCGTAAGACTATCAGCACTGAAATGGTTACAAAACACGGCATTTATGCAGCCATGATTAGTCTTCAAACATTAATATGCTAGGAACCAAACTACTGATTAACTTAAAAAAGGTTTGCACTTCCCTGTAGAAGACTTTCAGCTTTAAATGCACATTGTTTACAGGGGCAAAGTTGCTCACACAACGAAGCATTAGAGGTATGTTCACTCTTAGGGTAAAAGCTCAGAGGCCAGAAAGAACAGCTAAACATACGGAAAGTTTCACCCTAAACGGGGGATTAGAATTAATATTTTCCACTGTCCCCACCCTGTGCAGGAGATAAGCAACAGGCACACAGACAGGTAACTAAATCTCACGCCTGTGTCCATGCTAACGTCAGCGAAGCATGGGTTCCAATAACATCCAAGTCAGTGATTTCTACGTTGAGTTGTTTTTGGAAAAAGCTAAACTGCCCCTGAATTTTAGAAAACAACTGTTAATACAGTCAGGCAGAGTTCAGCCAATTACAGATTCCACCCTCGGATTCTGAAGCGCAGGTCACAGACAGTTATCTTGCCAGGTTTCACAGCTACCCTGTGTTTGGAGAAGGGTTTCTAGGCATGAGAGGCTGGCGCCAAGGGGGCTTACGGCAGGGACCTGGGGATGGTGCCTGGTAGAGCAGAGCAGACAGCAGCCTGGGCAGGCTTGAGACAGGGAGAGGTCAGACAGTTAGGGAGAAAGGGAGACCGGCAGTCAGTAGGAAAGCCTCAGACCAAACCATAAAGTGAAAGAAGCTGTTGCCAGAAGCTCTAAGAAAAGGGTTTTGGGTATAATTACCGCCCTGAAACTTGCTAGTCCTGTTGCTGTCATTGCCAGAGAAGGCTCCGGAGTGTCCTGCCGCTGCCGCCACCCGGAAGGCCCGGTAAGCACCTGTGGCTACTGTTTCCCCATAAGGGCCTCCGAAGCCATAGACTCCTGTTAGACCCAGGGTAAAGAAAGACAGGGGAAAAGCTGTGAGGGGGCCAGGCATCTGGGAAGGCCCCTAGAAGAGAGGCTGCTGCCTCCTTCCACCCTTCCGGAGTCAGCAGGTAGGGCCGTGCTCCCACAGGTCACGCTGCACAGGAGCATGCCACCACCGCCGAGGAAACCCTGGCCAAAGATGACCTGCTGCCTTACAGCAAGCATGAGGTCTCTTATCCAAACAGCAGGCCTTTAACCTGGGTTTGGAATGGGCATCCCAACTTCTACAGCCTAACGAGCATTGTAAAGGTTTGCAATTAATTTTTTGGGAATGAACTCTGATGGCTACAGTTATAGCACCTCCAGAACATGTCACTCCCAACATGCACTATCAATACAACTATGGGCCTTGGTACCGGGGAGATTTTGAGACAGGGAATAAATAATTCTAGAAACAGCCTAGAATGGTTGTACCAGTATTTATGCTTCAAGGTGCCAATGGTTAAATGACTGTAGCAAAACACAGAGGGGCGGGGAGGAGGAAAGGTTGTCTTCAACCCTGACAGTTAAACCATGTCCATTCATTTAGGCATTCTTAATATTTACAAATGCAAATGCTTTGAAGCAATGTACAGTGCAAATAAGGGTCTTTTTATACCACCCAGTGTTGATCCACTCCTCTTTTTCCTATTTCATATGATAGTGGAAACATATTCTGATCCAGCAGTTACTACAAATCCTGATGGAAATACGCAGCAATACAACACATTCCATATTGTTAGACTATAGCTAATAAAAGTAACAACAAAATACAGTGACTGGCACATGATAACACATGCCAACCACTTGCTTTTATGTATTTTTGCTATGAAATTGATGAGGCACATCAGTTTGTAGTATGGGGAACGTGAAAGACAAGGTAACACTTCACACCAACATACTTGGTGCTGCTGTCCCATCACTTACCAGCAAAGCCTCTCCCCCTGCCCTGAGGTGGTGGGACTGGCCCAAAGTGTCGAGGATACATAGAAGCTGGATAGAAAGGCATGGCAGGTGGAGGTGGGAAAGGTAGAGGATGATTCTGCCTGGAGAAATTTAATCCTTCTAGGATGCTCTGACGCATCTTTTCAACCTTGGCTGCCTGCTCAGCCTATGAACAAAGAGAATGTCACAAAGAAATGTTAAAATTCTCATCTCAATTGTATGAAGCTACAGTTAAACAACAAATTCAAAGAAAGCAAAAGAATAGAAAAGTAGATAACTAGTGCAAATAACTTCCATAAAGCTCACTAGAAAATTACAATAATCTGGCTTGCAAACCTACTAATAGTTCAATGATATCTGAACTGTGCACAAGAAAATCTTGCTGTAAACAGTAGAGATGGAAGCCTAAATACTGAGAGAGGGTTCTAAAGTGGTAACATACAGTTTAAAACTGAACACAGGTTTTCCATAACAAAACTGAGAAATCCTCACCTACAGTCGCCTGAACACTTAATGCAGTCCTTTATCTTGAACAGAATAATCATCGTAAACCTGACTGCAAAACAAAGTCTATGCAAACAGGCTAAAACATGCCTGCAGGCTACCAGCCTGAGAGGGACCATAACCACCATCAATATGTCATCTATGATCAGCTTCCCCTGAGTCAGAAACAAGAATAGGGAAACTGTTTTGGTACGATTTCATGCCTCCCAAAAACTTTTTAAACAGTTTTGCTCATTCAGTAAACTGTCGATTTTTATTAGTTTCCTATTTGTAGAGTTAGATAATAACTTTGCAGGTTTTGGATGCTATAGTATCCAAACATGAGTTAAGTTTTATTTTAAGATGCCCCTAAGAAATGTAAAAAGATTTTGAGCTTCAGGACCATTAGACTTCACATTCCAAATGGCTGTGAAACATGTTAGAAACCACTCTTTTTCTTTCACTGTAGAACCATTGCAGGTTAGTCCTTTGAAACAGTCTTGCTAGCTTGTTCCAAAAAGATAGAGTTTTCAAATCAGTTGCTCACTGTATCACAACTGCATTCACGTTTTAGTTTCCAAAAAGAAAAAATGAAAACAAAATTGACAGCAGCTTACTCCTCCACATCATCAAGAAGAGACAGGGGAGTAAACAGAGCTGAAAAATACCCATTAGCCATTCTCCTCAGATTTATTTTTTAAAAGCAGAAAGATAAGTGAAGTTAATGACTGATAAACCAACCACACCTAACAGTTCTGAAAGTCTGGCACACTTCTGGAACTACACACCTGACCATCACAGAGGTCAATAAGCGGAACTTTCTCCCGGCTTGCTTTGATGAGCTTGGTCTGGAATAATTTTCCATCAAAATACATCCATGGACAGCAGTGCTCCCATGGAATTGGCTGTCCACAAGCATCATTTGCGAATAGTGCCATATCGACACCACTCATAAATAAAGCAGACAGCTGAATTCCTCGGGGATCAAGATTCTCAATCTGTTAAAAAAATAATGGTGAATTTAGCAAAGTGATAACAAGACATAATTAAAAATTATTCCAACAGAATTTTTCTTGAATCTGAATAATTCCGAATCCAACAGAATTCCTCTTGAAAGCAGAGCTATTTTAAAAGGCTGTCCAGATTTCCCACTCCTAATTACACCAGAATCTAGCAACCCTATATGCAGACCTGCGATACTCAGGAAGGCTGTTTTTCCCATCCATCCATTTTAGAGACGAGAAATAAAATCAAATCTCTCTATTTTCTCCATAATTAGTTTCCTAATTTATTAGTAATGTTAATTATTTCTAATATTTTCATGTTTTAATTCATTACCAAGAATTCAGTAAAAAGTTAAATGACTATTTCATCTTTAATTTGTGGCATGTGGTGTCTAAACCACATAAGACTTTAGCTGCATTAAGATCACTGATAAATACACAGTACAGCTTTCCAAAGAATGTTAAAGCATGTTATAGCAAGGGAAAGCTTTAAAGACACTTATAGCAAACCAGCAGTAGAAAAATTCATTTAAAAATTATTTCATATAACCTTGTGCTTCCTCAATATTTTGTAGAAAGATTCAGGAATGAGCTCAATGTTAGCATTCAGTTTTCATTCAGATGTATCACGTTTCCCTTTCAACTGTTTTATAAGGGATCTTCTATTAGCTTGATTCAAGATTTCGCTCTTAGAAGACATCCCTTATTAATGAAGCAATGTTTACACATACTCTAATTTTACTTAGGATACATTCGCAAAGGGTGAATTAAATAGCAAATAATAGCTGGTGGTGAAAAAGGATTTGCTTGCAGCAAATATATTTTTAGCTCTGGCGTAAGAAAATATCACTTGCTGCTAGTGTTTTCTAAAATACTTCCGAAAATATCAGCCCTTTCTTGGGAATATTTGCAAGACCTTGGTATTAAATTTTAAAATTAAACTACATTACCTTCCTTATGCATAAGCAACCTTTAAGATCCCAAAGACTATCCAGATCGCTTTGCAGATATGCAGCTGGGTTCAAGCTCAGCTGCTCTTTCTGTCTGACTTCAACAAAAAGAGAAGCAGCTGCTTCACAGGAAGACAGTAGCAACACTGCATGAAATATCCCATCTTTCAGTTAAACAACATACATTATGGAAATGATATGGATTACTCTGCATGTATGACTTAAAAATAGAACTTGACCAGCAGTTTTCACAGTGAAGTTTCCTCCTCTTTTCATCGAACCTTACAATAGAGGCAAGACTTCGGTAAGTCTTATAGATATCTGTTTTGCCAATGACCAGGCCCAACAAAAATGATAGCACCAGCAGGAAGAGGATCCAATACGCAGACTGTATTGTAAACAAAAACATTATGATATGAATGACTGCCGGGGATACAAACAGGTCAACCAGCTCAGACATGATCGACGCCACCCTCAACGATCCCACAAACGACACGACTCGGCCACAACAGGTGGTACAAACAGAGACCTGAGGTTTCCCCACAGTTGGTATGGGAAACAGCCCTACCCAGCCAGTTAAACACCTAAGAGACAGGTGCCCACATCAGCCCGCATTCGCAAAGGTCTAAACAGACTGGGGCCCAGCTCCAGGAGAGTCAGGAGGTCTCCCCTGAACCAGGACGCTCTGTGGAGTGCACTCCATAGACAGACACTCCTGACTCCCTGCAAGTGGTCCCAGCTTTTATCCCCAAGTGGGACACCTGACCTTTGTCAACTCAATGCAGGACCCCTGGGGCTCATTTCCCTTATGGCTCTCCCCGCAGGGCCAGCCGCACCCTGGGGGGAAGCTATAAAGCAAACTCACCACCTCTTTATGAAGGGCTGTGGGAATCACCCATATGTCAACCTTAAGTTGGGGCTCGGGGTTCAGACCCCAGCATTTCACTATCTTTGTCAAAATCTCTACCCCTAGATGCTATTTGTTTACTGTACTGTGTCTTGAAAATGGGCGCTGAAGACTAAGTGCACGATATGCTGCTGTCCTCTGATGCACCAAGCCTTGCCTGCAAAACTGCTAGTTGAATTTCCAGCAATATCCACAAATATAATTACTCAGCTTCAGGAAAGCTGATGATGTCTTGAACCACTCTCTCAGGATACTTTGCGAGGCTCTCCACTATAGTCTGCTAAGTCCAATGCCTGTCACCTCAGATCAGGTACATACATTTCTTCTGAACATACAGGAGAACTCACTGTCAGTGAACTTTTTTTGCAGAACTCCTTTTGCAGAGGTTGACCACATGCTTTCCTGAAGACAAAGTACCGGTCTTCATACAATGCAATTGCCATCTTTTTTGGGACCAGAATCTCTGGGGTTCCGAAAGATGCAGTAAGCACAGAGGGCTCCCAGCATAAACGTCCAGTAAATACCTTGAAAAGGAGTTCTGCATTTGAACGGTTCTCCTGACAAACAGGATCTATATTTAGGTTGCTTTAACGAAACTAGACACAATGAAGAGTACCCAAAGCAGCAATCCAGTCCAGTTCCATCCTGTGTTTCTTCCCATCCTTTGCAGCAATGAGGGAAAGCCCAAATAAATGTCTTCCTGTTGGATTTCATTTCTATTTATTATTTTTGCTGTTGGCATTCATTATTTGGTATACAGGGAGAGAGTTCTGTTTTTCTGTGAACTCTGACATTACTATCACTAACACATGAATTCTCTTACTGTATGAGAAGTTCAAATAGATTCTGAAGTGGATTCAGTGGTTTCCTTTCTCTTACGGTTATTAGTAATTCTGTTGCTAAGTGCTGGGTTTCCATGGGCAGATGATTTCGTTTACTGACCGAGACTGACAAGTCCTTGCCAGGGTGCTACATGCAGAAACGCAACCCAGATTCTGCTCATCTCCCACAGAGAAGAAACAGTCACTTGCTGGCTTTGAGAATGCTCTTCCAAACTTGGTCACTAGTGGCAAAATATTCCTCAGGAAAGCCTAACAGCTAAAATCTGCATTCCATTCAGAAAAATGTTTGCTTAAACAACAAGTACTAAATTCAACCACTTTATTCAGAGAACTTCATAGTAAGTTCTGAATAAATTCTTAAGAGCAAACAAGGTAAAAGCAAAAACCAAGTCTTGTATATTTTATCTTAAAGGCTAAAAGAGGAAGTATCACTGTGAGCATTTGAAGGTTGAGTGGAGAAATCCCCCACAGTAAGATGATGTTGCACAGACTGACTGGCATTCTGTATTTACAGTAAGAATAACACCCTAAACAACTCCATCAATTAGCTAGCAGTATTTACTTCATAGAATACTACTCATCGGAAAACAACAGAAACTTTGAGATCTTAAGTTTTAAAATCCTCAAAATAATGACTTCTACAATTCTGTGAATATTAATAAACTGTTTTCCCTCCCCCCACCCCCTGCATTTTGCTATTCAAAATTATGCAAATCTCTTTCCATTTCTACACTTTGCTGTGAAAACCTTTTGAATGCTGAAGCATGAAAAAGCACCCAGGTTAGTATTTATAAACAGCTACACAAGAAGCATTTTATTTTTTTTTTTAAATTTGTCTTAAATAGAAGCACATTTGTTTCAAACTTCTGGGGGACAATTACTTTAGAAATTGTGAGAAAAGGCTGTGTAGCATAGAGTATGTTTTAAGATTTTAGTTATCTATCCAACCACTGAAAGAGCTGATTATCAATCTTTGCAATACTTTAAAATACTAAGATCAGTATTTTGGAAAGTAGAGGTACTTACACGAGGCTTTTAGTGAGACAGGCACACATATCATCCACTACAGTTAAGGTGGATGAGCTGGGAATACATGTCCTAAAAGGATTAAAGTTATAGTTCAGAATTACCTTGAGTTCCTGAAGCTGGTCAGGTTCATAGAGCTTTGGAGACAATGCTTGGGCAAGAAAAGCATCAAGTTCCTGGCGACGAAGTATACGGACCCCCGGCCACTGTACCATATACCTGCAGAGGAAGCTCATAATTATTCAGAAAATTCCTTCAACAGGTAAATCAAGTGGTACTTTATGTGATCAGAAGTCACCAGAATGCAACAACACCACCAGGAAAAAAAAAAAAAAAAAAAAAAAAACCACCACAACTTTTTTTGTGGTCTAGACTCATATAGTCAAAAAGCCCAAAAGACGACACAGATTTGAAGTTTAAATTTGTTTAAATTCATATGGAAAACCTACTGGCTGCAAATCAGTTGGGCAGACCTTGCTGCCAGTGAAGAAGGGGAGGACAAACTGCAAAGTAAACTTTAAAACAGAAGTGGATTCTGACACATCAAAAGAATAAAATAAAGATTAATGGTCTTTACAAAATAGACTAATGGTAAAAGGACCTTGTGAACATGTTTTCCAGATAACACGCTATTCAAATTATCTAATCAGTGAATTTTATGCTCATTAAGTCTTAAACAACAATTTATATATGTCACATGTCACAGGACACAAACATGCTGTCCATATGGGAAGAGGAGCTCTGCTTTAAGATAATGTTTGGATTATTTTTTCACATCCTTACTGTTCTATAAGGAAAAAAAAAAAAAGGCATTTTAGTGCTACAAAGGCAAGATGAAGTTCAACAGAACCAAAGACAAATTTACATTATCAGTCTCAAAAAAGGCTTAAAACTTTTCACGTGCAACATGCTAACCTTGGATTCTGCCAGATTATTAAGCTGGTCACAACTGAAATCATCACCCCTTTTTAGTAAAGGTAAGCATCTCTCAATCCCTTAGTCAATTTTCAACTTGAAAATTAAACAGCTATTTTGGAGCTTGTGACTTTCTCTTCAAAAAGCAGAAGAAAATTAATACTTCAACTGTTGGTTATCATCTCATGAGATGAGCAGTTCTAAGGGAATCGGACACATCGCAGCCAGGGTATCCTTCACATGAATTATGCACCTTGATAAGCTGCTTTGTAACTTCTCCAATGCAGCCTCTGAGACCCTAAATGTTATTTATTAGTAAGCTGAAGCCTAGAGTAGAGTAAGGGTAAGCTAATTCAAGTACTACACCAGCCTCTTTGCAAGACAAATGGTTTTTTCCTCCTCCCATCAGTCCTCTAAAGACTGCAGAAAGAAATGCTGAATACACAGCACGCTTTTAAGACTCACAGCAGCAATGTTCTAAAAACACATCAAACCTCTTCTCCCAGTGATGATGCAAATATGAATTAATGCTTTCTATCCTCATGGTTTAACATTTAACTTTTACAAAGTTAAAACATGCCCATGAGATGATGCAGCAAAACATTCCCTTCATTCTGTTTTACCTTAAGGTAACACTGACCTTAGTACACAACAGAGCACCATAAGATGAGTGGGCACATTAGTTGGATTGAGCATTGCTGGTGTATCTGATCTCATACAGGCCAAAAACGCCCTCATTCTTCGGTTCTTGTCTTCTACTGCTTTTCCCAGCCACAGTTTCTTCAGATTAGGACAGGTCCATTCCCTGAATGCAAGTGCTTCCACCAACTCAGGGGTTTGAGGAGATTTTCCTTTGTAAGCAGCCCATTCTTTAATTATCACTGGTGAAACTACAAAATGGCAACAATTGAGAGAAAACATTCAAAGTTAAAAAGCAGCGTATGTTTAAAACTTTCTATACAAGAGATTTTGACCCAAAAAGCGCATCGCTTCAAGGCTGCAATAGATACCAAGGTTCTGGATCACATTGCCAAATTTGTTAGTCAAGACCCTGAATGGACCTTCTTTCCATTGTGACCAGTTACAAATTCAGTGCAAGATATCAAGTGCATATTAGGAACATGACAATATTTTAAAATTCGTATACAACATAAAGAAACTATATATATTTTTGACATTTTTTCTTAAAAAATGTTATATTCCCCTACAGTATGTTATTCATCGAAAACCCTACAGCAATGAACAAAATTGTACATGAATATAAAAGCATTCTACATGTGGTCTTTTATGAACAGTATGATCCTCATGTTTTTATGCAAATCATATTTAAAACATTCTTGTTTGTACTTGTTCAATGACTGCAATGGACTGAGATATCAAATTTGGGCCAGATTGTTGTTTTATTTTGTTTTCCCCCAGAAGTTTTACATAACATTACTTCACATAAGCCTTTCCATTTACTGCATAGCTTTCCATTGAGAACTCCCTTTCATCCACCTCAAAGCCTGCTCAACTCTGTATTGCCGCTAAATCATCTCCTTTTTATGCTCGAAGGCAACCAAAACAGAAAACAAGTTCAAAAAACAGAGGGGGGGAAAAAAAAAGTCAAGTCTATAACTTTGGCCTTGGAATGACCCCAAGTTTCACACAGCTCAAAATTTGTTTGCACCCTTCTTAACCCGGAGCCCAGTTATGCAGTGTGGAAAGATTCAAGGAGCTTGTTAGTGAAGCTTCAGGTTACAGCAGGCAGAGATTCCCGTGCAGAGCACAGACCTGCTCTTTCTGCCACAGATCTTTTGCTACAGACTGAGAAGATTGCACTGCTGGTGCAAAGACAGCTCCCCCTAACACCTTCAAAGTCTCCTTCAGCAACCAAAAATCAGCTTTCAAGTAATTTTATAGTTAGGACAGGCAAAACATGGCAGGGGGGATGATTTGGATTAAACATCCCAAAGCACTCAAGCTTTTCTGGAATAAAACTAGTCTAACATTATAGCTTCATTTCATAGAGCTCAGGGCAAGTTTTAGAAAGCTAACATGCAGCAATGAAAATAAATATTCTGATATATTTAGTTGGTAGCCTCACTACAAAATCATGTTCTATTTTGGTTGCTACTAGTTTTTATATGCCACCAAGCTATGTAAGATGGGCTTTACCAGTCAACAGAGCTACTCCATTATTTGTGTATGGTTTATTACATTGTTTTTCACTTCATGTTTAGGCCTGGGACAGTAAACAGGAACAAATGAAAGGATGTATTTTATGCAGGCTTTCAAAGTCTTTAATTGCTTTAGATCTCAGAAGCAGGAGACACTTCTGGATCAAAACTCCTTAGCTCTCTCAGCAAACCAGCAGGAAACACAATGAGGCTACTATGCAGAACAGCTTAATCTGTTTGTTACCAGTAAAAAAAACAAACAAACAAACAAAAACCCCAAACAAACAAACAAAAAAAAACCCCAAAAACAAAACAAAACAAAACACAAACCAATGAACTGTTGACCATTGACAGAAAAGAATTTTTTGTGTTTTGGAGTTCCTTTTGTCTTTCCTTTTGACAATGGAGGAGATATTCCTATCCACACTCAGTTTCTCAGTCTGGCTGCCTGTCCAGAGGAAAGCAGATCCAAACTAAGTGTACATCACACTGACCACCACCCTCCACAGCTTCTACAACTCCCCTAACCACAGACAACACAAATGTCTCACTACTGCTTCTTTCCCATGTATTTCACATACAAAGATCACAAGCTTAGAAGCAGGAGCTGTTTCATGTCTGCATTTTCTATTTGCAATCCTGTGTTTCAACACTGAAATCTGTTTCAAAGCTTTTAACCTGGGGGTGACAACTTCCACATCTCTAAGCGCTTAAGGCCACAGGAGGAGCACCTCACTTTGCTCTCAAAACACACCATCCTCAGTAACGTGCCACCTGTACAGGTCACACTGGAGATCCACTCCAGCTTCAAAACTTTGTGAGCCAATGGTTATTATGGCAAAGGTAACCATGCTTCTTGCAGAATGGTTTAATATGAAGGTCACACTAGTGGTCGGGCAAACAGTATCCTCCTGAATGACAGGGATGAGGAATTATAGCTCTGTCAGTTGATATGTCACTGTAGCACTGTTCACCCAAATTTAGCATTTAATGTAACAGACTCCTCCAGGACATCTCCATACCTACTTATTTCTCCAGGTCATTCCTCACACCTTTGACAAGTCCCTACTGGGACTGCTGCTAAAACCATTACCTTCCTCAGCTGTTGAGGATCTCTGTCCTCAGAGGAATGTTTTGGTTTCCTTCCAGGACTTCCACTCATAGATAAGCAAAGTCTGCCTCGAAAATGACATTAGCTACAACAAACACTCAGGATCAGAGTGTGTTCAGCCACATCACAGTGCTAATTAAACTGTTTTCATACGAAACTTCCTCCTGCTGCTGATCAGCAGATTTGAATGCTTGAAGTAGGCTAAGCAACTGCACAGCATCGTGACATCACTTTGAACATACCCTCATGACACTTTCAGGTCAATCCAAGTAAAAAGGGTCAGGATCGATCTGCATTAGGGTAACCTGCTTGAAAAACACGTGGATGCTGTTACTTGCTCTGAAGTCAATACCAACAGCATCCTCAATGCTCAAGCTGTTTGTTGGAGCCCTTCTTGCTACCTACAGCTCAGATAGTTTTGGTACTCCTGTTGCATTTTTTTCAATGAACTGAATGTGAGGTCCCTAGTACCACTAGAAGATGAGCTGGATAATGCAGATTAATCAATCCTTGCTTTTAACCTTATCTTTACTGACAGCACAACTTGAGCTAAGCATGCTTGACTTCCCAGGAGGCTACTACCCACGATTGGGCTTTCCTTTTGGCAGAAACAGCATCCACGATGGAGAACAGTACATCATAAGGTGGCTAGGCTTAAAATAACAAACCTTTGGATCCAGCCACGAGTTATGATAGCTTACAAAAGCATGTGCTTTTCCACAAAGGGGAAAGGGCAGACGTTTTCATCCATACATATATATTTATCATAACATGGCAAATAACCAATTTCAGAGCTTGAAAAGAAGACCAAGTCCTCTGAAGGAAGGGTAGCACAGCCAATGCCGTGCCCGTGGCAGCAAAAGCATCATCAAGAGTTTTGTGACTCAGCTTTTCCTGTCTTCTGAAAGTAGACATGAGGACATGCAAAGCCATTACTTAGCAGATAGTTACCACTGAAGAACCCCACTGACTACCTCTTCCAACAGATCTGTTATTTTTGTATAGTTAAAAAGACAATAAGAAACAGTAATGATTTAAAAGACAGGAAGTCATCCATTTTATGAAAGATACATTATCCTCCTGTCTATATATTTAGTAATAATACTGACATGTCAGTTTATTATGTATTTTTTCATAGGCTCCTTGCTGAAGTGCTGGGGTTAAACCCCCAT
This sequence comes from Merops nubicus, assembly GCF_000691845.1. Classification (NCBI taxonomy): domain Eukaryota; kingdom Metazoa; phylum Chordata; class Aves; order Coraciiformes; family Meropidae; genus Merops; species Merops nubicus. Next base: position 31,098 of record NW_008619373.1, on the reverse strand, counting down.
CCCTAAATGATGGTTGGCATATGGATGATGCCCACAACCAGGAACCTCCTGACTGGTTTTCACCCAGGGTCTGGCCAGCCTTGGGTGGGGCCTGATGAGGAGCTCACCACCAGGTGTTCCCACCTTCCACATCAACTTGGAGGCAGGGCAAGAAGCCACCCATGTAAGAGCTGACTCTGTTTGCAGTGGAGATGAGAGGCTGCCTACACAGTGCATGTGCTGTGTGAAGGCTCTGATGATTGAAAGGATTCCCTGACTCCTCATAGGAAGTGGAGTTTCCAGGATAGCAGAAGATCATGAGTCTCTCTCCAGGAAAATTCTACATAATCAGACTGATTGCCTGGGTGCTTCTATCTCCCATGGCTTGGATCCATGGCCAGCTTGCTCCCTTCTCTACATCCTATGCTGTGAGTGAGTGTGTTAATTTATTCCTTGCCCCAATGGTCCAGCACCTTGGATCATTTGTGTATGATGTAAAATCAGAGGGAAGAATCTGCCTGTTGGTTTGCCTGTTAATAATAATATCCTGCTATTTTGGGCAAGCAGTCAGCACAAGACCCTTGCATGCAATATAGCTGTACATTATTCGTGCACAATTATGTTGCCACTTTATGGTTTGTACAACAAAGGTGATTGGATTTTCTATATAAATATATTCATTACCTTTCTACATCAATCTTAAGGACAATATAAATTTATTTAAATTAATTTCTAGATTTTCTTAAGAGAAAATTTAAGAATTAAGAGATGTTAATGGTCTTAATTACTCTGTTTCATAACTTACTAATTTTTGACAGCAGCAAAAAAAGTAAAACACTGAGAGAGAATAACCATCACTAGTTCCTTATAGCCTGGGTCCTCAGAAAAGCTAGCAAAGGCTAATGAGTGTGACTAATAAACTTAAGAAAGGTGCTTTTGCCCTGTAAGACACTATTCTCTCTCTACATTTTGCACAGCCTGCCCCGTTCTTGTTACTTTGTAAGAGAGGTGACCAAAGTATGTGTTGCAGCAACACCGCTCTTTCAAACCCCATGCTTGCAACTAGCTCAAATCCCTGTTCACTTGCACTGTTAGCTCTGCAGTGAAGCAACTAACTTTTGGGCAGTCGTCCAAATCTTTTTTTTTTTTAAAAGCGTAGCCAGTCCTAACATAGAAGTAGGTCAGTAGCTGAATATGTCCTACAGATTTGCCAGAGCTCTTGTAACTAAACGAAGCCAGCAATAGCATTCTTAGCCTCCATTGAGAACAGACCTCTGAAAAGCTGTATAAATGAAGAGAATATAGAGATTATATGGGTTTCTCCAATAGCCCGCAGAGAATGTTCTAGGTTTACAAGAAAAACATCCTGAAGACTGAAGCAGGCCTTCAGCACTCAGCTACTTCACCACTACAAACACTGTGGTACTTTTAAGGACAAAAGACTAACAAGGATAAATGAATACTGCAAGTAATGCTACTGTTTTAATCCTGAAATAACCTCGCCATCTGAAATGCTTCTATGAGTTAAAAGAATCGAGAGGTTTGTGACAACACATGTGCCGAGACATTATTCAAGCAGGATAAATATTAATTCCCACAAAATAACTGGCTAAGAAAGTTTTTTCAAACATCACTGGAAGATTATCATCTTCACTATCAATGTACAAAACCATTTCACAATTAGAATTGGAGAGAGAAAGGGAATGAACACAAAGTTAGAAAGTGACTTATTTTCATCCTTTTCCACATGAAGATTGTGAATGATGTTTTCACATATTCTAAATATCTGATTCTAGTCTAGAGACAGCAGACTCCTATAGATAAATACTTCTGCTGCCACTGCCATTCACTTCATGCTTCAGCATTCCTTTACTGTAGCATCTTGTAAAGGTTAAAGTTCAATCATTTCCTTGTATGCATTCCATTCTAAGGAAAACACTCTAAAATGAGAAGGTTGAATATTCTGGAATGACAGTAATTCCTGGAAGGAGAAGACTTAAAAAGACAACTTCCAGATTAATCTGAAGATTAAAATTCATCTCTGAGTTAGCAGAAGGATTTTTCAGAAGTCCGTTGGCAAAAGTTTAGTCTCTCTTCACCCAGGTCTACCCTTACTTACATCACACTTGACTTCTCTGAGTTTTAAACCAAGTTTTTATATGTCAATACCTGGAAGATATTAGAGGCTTACAAATTTGGCTGAAGTACATGTAATTACACATTTGGGAAGACAGGGTAAGTTAATATATGCACCTCTCATTTAAAAAACAAATGAAAAACTATGCAACTTTGTATGCATAGGCACAGAATAGAAACTTCCTGTAATCAAGTTCTGCCATATACTTAGAAAACTACATCACCAACTGACGTTATTTGCTGCAAGCCTGACAGCAGATTAAGAATGTTTTAAAAACAAAACCCCAGAGCTTCCTTAGAAATTGTAACAGTTCTTAAACTACTATGGGAAATAAAATTTCAAATTAACATCTTTCTCTATTGTTGACAGGATCCAATAAGCCATAAATTCCTCCAGCATTAGATACACTGATGAAACCTTAGCAACTATTCTCACTCAAATCATGGTGCAAATGGATATGAAAACACAGGAAAGGGAAGAGAAAGAATGGATTCTGCAGTACATACATTCTGGTGGAAGTCTGTTCTTTCTAAAAGCAAGTCTTTCAGTTTTCTTTCTGCTTTCTGCCAAACTAAACAGGACTCCATAAACATACTGACGAACTGGCCTATAAAGGAGAGCAGCAGGAGGCAGGTCTTTGTTGGCTTCATCTTCTATAGAAACGGCAATTTTAATTTCACCCTTTTGCATGAAAGAAAGCAGAAAAACACGGCATGTTATAGTGAACAAAGTATTTAGGTATGCACGGCAACTCAATCCAGCTCTAATTTAAATCTCATCTAGTCAAGAAAAAAGTGATTCAGCAGTAATGTAGATCTTAGGTACACAAAGGTAACACCAGAGGAGGATTACCCTACAATCTACTCGCTTTCCTCCAGTGGTCTCCAGGCTCTCATTATCCATGTTGCTTTCCTCTTTCTCTTCTCTACCACACATTTGGTATTCTTTTTGTCTGGACTATCTGCAGGTAAGGACTGCCTAAATATTGATGTTTAAAATACAGATAATCTGAAGAGTGAAACAGTATACATGAAAATACAGTAATGCGCTTTTAGACAGTCAAAGCACATTTGAAGCTCATCTAGATTTCAGACAGTTACTTTTTAATTACATATATAGACACTGTGAATATTTTTTAGATTTGGCATTTTACACTTTTTCAGAGAAAAGCACTGATTGTCTCCCTGTACTTGGCATTGAGGAGGCTGCACTTCAAATGCTGCGTTCAATTTTGGATCCCTTACCCCAAAAAAGACATTGGGGTGCTGGAGCATGTCCAGAGAAGGGCAGTGAAGCTGGGGAAGGGTCTAGAGCACAAGTCTGGTAAGGAGCAGCTGAGGGACCTGGGGAAGAGAAGACTGAGAGGAGAACTTCTCACTCTTGACACCTGCCTCAAAGAAGGCTGTAGAAGGATGGGTGACAGTCTCTTTTCTCCAGTAACAAGTGATAGGATGAGAGGAAAAACTTGAGGCACAGCCTCAAGTTGTGCCAGGGGATATTAGGAAAAACTTCTTCCCAAAAAGGTTGTCAAGCCCTGGAACAGGCTATCCAGGGAAGTGGTGGATAGTCTCTGGAGGGATTTGAAATATGTTGTAAACATAGTATTTAGGGACATGGTTTACTGGTGAACTTAGACTACAACCATAAACACTGCTATGATCTTAAGGTCTCTTCCAACCCAAATTATTCTATGATTCAACGTGAAGTAGTAGTTAAATGTACTAAGACTATTTGGCTATGCAAAGTATGAAACAGAACTGGCATCAATGGTCTTCATATACCTTTTAATTCTCCTCCACTTTTCTTTGAAAAAGAAGTCTAAGAAGAACTTGACAGCAATGCAAGCTATGGTGCAAAACAAACGTATGGGAAATAGGAAATCCAAACCTCAACCTTGATGCAAAAACTTATTTTTATGGATTCCAGATCTCTCCCTACAGTCCTTACAGTCCCGAAGCAGATGAATAAAAGTTAACAGGAATGTGAATAATGCCATTTTGCTAGATGCTGCCTTGATGTGTAAGAACCAGTACTAAGTGTTTTGAAGACTGAGGACGAGAAAGATTAAGTTGTCTCACTCTGAGACTCATCCAATTGCACTTGGAGTAACAGTGTCTTCTGAGAGCAGATGAAGTCAAATACAGTTATGCAAGAACATAACTGCTCTGTCTCCTTCCCAGTTCAGCAGCTTCCAGACACACTGAAGCAGGTTACCACTGTTTTGGTAAGGAGCTCTCAAAGTGTCCGTATGTGGCCACTGGGGTTGATTTTTTTACTGGACACACTGAACAGACAAATAGTCCTAATGCTGTGTGACAATGCTTGCAGCTTACTGAAGGCTAGCATGGAAAGTAGCCAAACAAAAAAAAAGCCATCAGAAATGTTCTGCCAAACTAAACTCAACAAAAATTCAGAACTTTAGCTATAGTTCTGTTTTAGGGTTATACAAAATGGATTTCATATAGCTGCTATGGTGCTACCAGGGATGGGAGGGATCAGATTGTGAAAGAAGCCAATTAAAGTTTATTCGAATACTTAAAATAGAAAAAAACTTGGCACAGACACCAAGGCACATATGCAGGAGTTTTTAGATAGAAATGAGCTCTATATAAAAGCACACACACAGACATATACAAATTTGCATAGAAAGATAAAAATACCTACACATTCAGGAAAAATTACTCATTTTGTAAGTAAACACTTCTAATTACAATCATCTCATTTACTGGAACCATATACCAGACCAGATCAGCGGTTAGAAAATGAGAAAAAATAGTTAGAAGCACTAAAAATGGATCAAAACTCAAAAGCATTAAAAAGGATGTATATCTATGCTACAATTTAGCCAGAAATGCAAGTGCAATTATCTGTACAGACTCGTTACTTCACAGTACATAATTTTAAAATGTCATACCTTGGTTAGGACATGAAAGATGTAGGGATACATCAACCCCTTCTTGTGCCTGTGTTCTGCCACTCTTAATACTTCCGGTGCTACAGGAGGTAATGGAGGGGTAGTAATATCCATGTGGTTTCTGGTGGGCATTGACAACAGGCATGGGATTTGTGGATTACTGGTTTGATTCCCTTTGACATCAGCTGCCTGACTTCCTGAAGAAGCACTAGAGGAACCTTCTGCCTGTAACATAACATACAAAATGAAGTGATTTTGAATGTGCATGGAGACACACTAGGACATCAGCCAAGAAAAACAGCACATTTCCTTCTTCACCAATAAAAATAGTAAATCTTCATATCACGTTTCATTGGTCTGTAGAATACATTATCCAAAGCCAGTTAAAAGGTTCTGCAAAAACTGAAATTCCAGCTACAGTTTTCTATCAGATGCAAATTACTGAAAAAAAAATATTATGGCAAAGCTTTAACTTACTAACAGCGACAGTAATTATTTAACTTTTAATTGTGCAACACAGAAAGGGGACTGATGACCCCTCAATGAAATGTGAAGAAACTCTCAACTGTTTCCAAAATGCTATCAACTAAACAGGTTAATTGACAGTCAAAGTCTGTCATTTCTCTAAACTTCCATTAACACATCTCAGTTTGCATTTCTAAATGAAGCAGGAAAAATGACATAGTTCAGTGAAAAGACATTTAAAATATATAGTGTCTGAACTCAAAAGCCTCTTAAGTCTGTGTTTTTGTTTTGGTTTTTTATTTTTTTTTTTTTTTAAACAAAATTCTTTCATTCTCTTCCTTTGAGAAGATTGTAGGAGAACATGGCAACATCTTGAGTTCAAGATTAAAGTGGATTTTTATTCTATTTCTAGAAAAGTAGTTTAGATTTATAGGAAAAATACAATGTGTAAAAATAAATTGTAAACGTCTCCTCCTAAGGACTTATGTCAGCATTTATGGCATCTCTCACCCCCCCCCCAAAAAAAGTACAATTCATTCCTAAAAATCCTTGTCTTCAAAACTGAAAGCTGTTTTTAGCGTAACAGTTCACACTAGTTTCATGCCTATAAAGTATTATAGTAATATTAAAATTTTTTCAGACTGAAATATAAACTGTTCACTTGATACATCATGCATGATTATTTTCACAATTTGTGTAGAAAATTTTACATGCTTTGTACTACTTCAAAAGCAAAGCTGAAACAGAAATGGCCCAAGCCATGAAATCCCACAGAAAAAGTAACATTACAAAATAGGCCAAAACAAACTCAGCTTGTTCAATTCAGGCTCTAATGAAAAATGCAAACCTGCATGTAAAAAGAAAACAACAAAAAAAACCACACTCCAATGTCAAAAAAACCTTCTACAGAAGGGCATATATCAATAAAATCATGCTTTAGCAAAATATCAGAGGGGCAACATTATTTTCAGATTAGATTTTAAGTGCACAATGAAAGAATATTTTAAAGATGATAATCTTAATTTATTAAAAAATGAAAATTCACAGAAATTGTTAAAAAAAATTAAAACCAGAACACTTCTAACACAATATACTAATACGGAACATTTTTATAAACATGTAGCTATCCCAACTCTACTAAATCTGTTTTATATTATCAAATGTCTCTTTATCAGTTTAAAGATTTTTGTCCACGTCTTCTATTACCCCAGCAACTAAAAGCAGGTAAAGAAAAGTAGAAAAGCAGCTAGTTACTGGGGGCTCAGAGGGAAGGAGACAAACTCCCAAACATTAGTAATGCTTTCCCCACTTGCACTACCCAGGTAGAGCCGATCCAGGAAAAATCTAGTGATATTCAAACACCTAAACTGAGAAATTACCACAGTTAAAAGTTGTTTTTTTTTTTTTTTCTCCTTAGTATATACATATCTACACAGATGAGATGAGCACAGCTTTATAATCACAGTGAGACAACTACAAGCAAGGAATACTGACATTTAACTCAAGAAAATCAAGATTGCTGCTACCTGTCTATCTATGCTACTTTTTCAGTACTTTACCTCAAAAATACACATAGCTCACCCAATTGAAATCTACAGGAAACATTTATTTTTTTAATCATTAATATAGACCCCTCTAAGAAATGAGCCTATCTACAAAACGTAATCATAATCCTCCCTGCCATGTTCAACAGATGCAACTGTCTTCTCCTGCTACTGAAGGCTGAGGGAGTGGTTTGATGCTAAAACAAATTGGCAAGTAAAACTCAACAGCATTTCTACATTAAATTGGAATTTGGACCCAACCTAGGTCACTTTGCTCAGGTAACTAGCAACAGGATGAGAGGAAATGGGCTCAAGTTGCACTAGGAGAGATTTAGATGGGATATAACGAAGAATTTCTTTCCTGACAGTCATGAGGCATCGGCCCAGGCTGACCAGGGAGGTGGTGGTGTCATCATCCCTGGAGGGGTTAAAAAAAAAGTGTGGACGTGGTACTTCAGGACATGGTTTAGTGGCCACAGTAGTGTTGTGTTGACAGTTGGACTTGATGAACTTAGAGGTTTTTTTCCAACTTTAACGATTCTATGACCCCATACACACATCTCCTGGGAAGTTTAATGGCTGTTTATAGAGCTCTAACACTGTGTGGAAGGAGCCAGGCAGCCCGGCAAGCTGCCATGGTCCCACCGATTCACCGCCCCGCTCCAGGGGAGGTCCTACAGCTGCTCTGGCAGCTCCCTGGCCCCAGCTCTACATCCCGGGGACACAGTGCTGGGCAGCACACACGGGGCTGCAGCTGCGACCCAGGGTGCTTCATCCTCCACCCATAGTGCCAGGCAGAAAGGAACAGGCCCAATTAGCATTTGCATAAGGTGACTAATCCACAGGCAGATACAGTTATCACATGGGGCGTAGCCTTCAAAAATAATAACCTCTGATAGATGAAATTATCAGCTTCATATTTTAAGCACAAAGCCAAAGTTTACTGGAATTTCTATGCCAAAGGTAGAGCAAAAATGTTCTGTCTGCAGAGTAAGTAACTTGTGAGTGGGTTTTTTTTGACACAAAATTAACAGTTGGTGTGCGGTTCCATCCCAAAGACACAGAGATATTATGTCCAAAAGCTTTGAATAGTCTCTCTAAACACAGTTCAGTCTTGGAATACAGACCATTGTACATTTGACAATGGTTTCACATCTCAAAGAAATTTAATAGGATAATGTTAAATCTTTATCAAGGGGTTCATTATCATGTCCTTACATAGTTAAGTAGCAGTACATTCTAACAGGTCCCAGGGAGCTACTTTAATATGTACTACGTGAAATTCATACCAGGTGGTTATAAAGGACTTCAAGTCCTCAGCTGAGCTTTAAATACACATTTAACAGTCTATGGCTAACACTGAAACATGTGTAAGAGCTGTTCTCACTATGACATATGTTATACGACTTGAGTCTGAACCCACAGATACAGACTAACATAATCCTTAGTAATAAATCATAAAAATGCACTATGAACATGGATAGCAATATCTTAGGGTAAGATTGTTCGCTAATAATAATAATAAACAAATTTATTGGTTTCTATTTTCTACCTAACATTTTCTCAGACACCCGATTTCGCTTCATTTTTACGTATAGGCTACAATATTCTTTGGAGAACTTCTTAGTGTACATTAAAGCTGTCATTTTGTAATCCACAGAAGCACCTAAAAGTTTACACCAAGTCCTACAGATCAAAACTGCAAAGTCTACTCAGAGTAAGGCTTTAATACAAAACAATAAATTGTGATGTTTGGAACTTAAGGAATTACCTTTGTTTGGTCTCCCAGCTCTCCATGCGTTTGACTTTCTGACTGGGTTCCTGTTTTTTCCCAGCCTATTTTGTTCCCACTAACATGGCTGAAGGGTAACAAAGAAAAACATCATATTAACCTGCTGCTTAAGACACCATGGGATAAATCCTTGGTGACTGTTACCAGAACTATGGGCCAGAGACTCTGATTTTAAGGGATGCTATTCATTAGAAATGTCTATTTCTAGGAGTCTCTTCAAGACTTTAATACTGATGTCTATTCATTTACACTATGTCAACATTTGGGTTGTATTTAAATGCTGTACATTACAATGACTAATCATGCAGGAAAAAATCTTGATTGAACTTCAAATATGTGGTACAATGCCAATTAATTTCTCTCACTTAGACTATTTCTCCAAACTGCAGTATAAATGACACTATCAAAAATGCTGAAAAGTTTCTTACATTTTTTTTCTAAAGCAGGTACATTTCCAGTTCTACACTGCATGGAAGCCAGGCAAACTTACTTGATTTACTAAGCAAAACACAAGATAATATATAAAGTTGACAGACTGCTTCAAAAAAGCAAAGTCCAAGTCATCATGCATAACTACAGACACATTCAGAATTTAATACCCACCAGTAACACATGATTATACACAATCCAAAACTTTTGGAGACCATCATAGCCATGCTAAAGCCACAGGCTTTGATTCTCAGTGTCACACAGTAAGCCAATACGCCTAACAGACAAAGGTAAACACAAACTGCCCCTGTTCAAATTTCCTTTTTCTAGGTCAGGAAGCAGTAATTAAATGAAAGTCTGCAAAACTTCATTGTCAAGAACAGACATACAATCTAGTGAGAATCAGAAATGCTTCTGCAGTAAAGAAGGCACACAAGCAGAACAGAGTAGAACAAATTTTCAGCACTGCTCTGTTCCACATGCAGCCTATCAAGGAGGGCTCTAAAGTCACCACCTTACAAAGTGAAATTTCTGACACTCACACCAGGTTCCTTTGCAAAGACACGTTATCCCAAAATTTAAGAAATGCAATTTCACAGTTTTTAGCTACTGAAATGTTAATGAATTATACCGTGAATTAGGAATATTTCTTTCACACAAAGTAAAAAACTCGAAGGCTTTATAACATTTACCAAAATCTCACGCTCTCTTTCAATAAAACATAAGGGCAGAAGTGGGAACATTATTTGGTTTTGGACTTCTGCTTGTTAAGGAACAAGGTGACTACAGTGAAACATGGATGTGTTTGCAGTCATAGTGACCTAAAACTGTTTTTTTAAAGGTCCACACCACTAATTTGCAAGTTTTTTACTTTCAGGATAGTGCTGAACAATTTTGAAAGTAAATTTTAACAGAAGCTGAATTTAAGAAAACATCCTCATGGAAAAAAAAAACAAAGCAACAAACTAAAAACTTACTTCACTGCAGCTCCGTTGCCTTCATCATTGTCAGAGGACGAAGATGTAGAAGAGGCAGGAAAATACGTTGAATCCACATGATTAGGGCTCCCACTCTGAGCTGGATTTATTGGAGAAGACCGTTCATACAATGGTGTATGTTTTCCTTCATGAGGAATGTTACTGTAGTTGTTCTGCTCAGAAAGACTTTTTCCACCTGTTTCCAAGGTGATGGCTGGCTCAGAGAGACTATATGGGTATGGACCCTGACCTTGGGCCCCACCCTGATTGGACATCTGCTGGGCCTAAAACAAAGTGATCTCTCTTAAGTGAAAGTAACAAAAAAGCTTTTCTTTTAGAACAAAACACATCATCCAATCATGGGCAATTTTCTAATATATACATTAAATCCCAGCCATCTTGGCCATTCACAAAAATTGTTTTACCAGAGTCTGTAGCATCACTGTAGTTCCAGACTTAAAATCCAATCAGTGAACGCCTGTGCAAAAAAGTTAAATACACCTTTCCCACGTAGATCTTAATGTGATGAGTACACAGGTTTCTCCCAAGGAGAAGGGCACAGGACTATACTCACCACAGGTTTTGCTTGTAGTGAGGTCTGTGGAATGTTAAGCATCTGAGAAGGAACATATGGTGGCACTATCCCAGGCATACCAAACTGATTTGGTCTGGCTGCTGTATTACAAACAGGCAGGAGAAGAAAAAAAAAAAAAGCAAAAAACACACAAAATACAAAGACTCATGAAAACACTATTTGACACAAATGTTACTCTTTTTACCCTTTTGCTTCTATGGTTTATTTTTGTCACTACATTACTGTTTCCTAGTATGCCTTTAAGTCTGTTTTGTTTTGTTTTTTTCTCCTTTTAATTAAAATATTTGCAGTGTGTGAAGTTTTATTTTACTTGTCTCATCTTTCCTCAGTTCCTTGTATCTCTCATTAATACACATTTCTATTCTACCAGGGAATCAAAGGAAGCTTAAAAGAAAAAAATTCAAAGAGATGTCATAACAAAGAAACCAGTAAAAACAGTGTCAGACATGTAATGCTGGCACTTTCTATCATCTGAATATTTGACCTAGCGTAGCCTTAATGCTCTTTAATGTAGGTCTTTGAATGCAAATAAAGACACCCCACTGCCAAAAAAAAAAATAGAAGGAAAAAAAACTGTATTAGTATGCCATTATGGTAACTGAAAATCTTGATGAACATGAAATATGCTTTATGGAATAGAAACTATCTTCACAACTGGAATTGGTCACCACATTTCATTTTTTTACAGCACCATACTCTCAAGTATCCTAACACGAGAACTGACACAGCAATAGCTAAGAGCAAAATCAGTCCAAGTTGTTCTCCTTGTTTTGGGGAAGAAACCTCTGCACGTAGCCTACAAAAACTTCCTTTTGAAACTTCATAATCAGTGAAAATCAGCAGAAAATACAGATGTTTTCATAAGATTATCCTGCTAATAACACGGTTTCTGATTTAGGGCTATCCCAGGTTTTAGTTAATACAAAAAGCCTTATTTCTTTAATCACTTACCTAGGTAATGTGGTGGATGAAATGGCATAGGTTTATTAGTTGCTGAGTAATATGCAACTGCTCTCTTGAATCGAGTGACTTTGTCATCTGTTCTAGACTGAAAAAAAACCCACACATAACGTTCTGTCAGGAGCAAGTCCAGGCACATTACATATAGGTGAGCACTGCACTATGTAGAGTAGTTAACACACCATATCACATACAGCATTAACATTCAGGGACTCTTGAGGGCTACTGCACTACTCCAGCACAATGCGTACTACATCAACCCATAACGATAAACCTCAAAGATACTCTCTTCACGTACCACTGATTCTCAATGACAACACACAAACCCAGACTGCAAAATCCCTTCAGTTATCAAGAATTTAACTTTAAAGCATTGAGGGCAAATGCAGCATCTTTACCTTCATAAGCTGTGGAAAGTGAAATTGGGGTAATCTATGACACTGCATATGCCAACACATCCCTATCATCAACTAATGCAAACCACTGGATTTTATAGAGGTATAATTCTCAACACAAATGTATAGCACAATTGCTATATTTTGCTTTATACTTTACCTGTGAATGCTGAAAAACATCTTTCGCTATGGCATCCAAATCAGTCGTGTCCTGAATGTTACGGACATAGTCAGCTACGGCTTTGATCACTACGTCACACGGTGGTAAAACTAGCTGGTGAGCACGTACCTGTGCAAACAAACACAGGCCAGGATGAACTCACAGGGTAGCCCAAGGTACTGCAGTCACACAGCAGAGAATTAAACTGATTTATTAAAAATACAGTCAACAAGTTCCATCTTGCCTGATACAGTATCTAAATATTTTTGGGCCTTCCACCGACTTGTATGTATTTCATCTACAGTATGGTTACATGTATGTGAACTTCACCTCTGGGTAAATATTTGCTGGTTAAACATCAGCTCCAACAACAAACATGGTCAACAATGCTACTTAATTTACTGCTTTCCAGTTGGGACTTTCCTCTAGTGCAAAATGCTTTATCTAATGTGGATACATTGATTTTTTTTATATATATATATATATATATATATTCACATATATGCCAGACAATATTTCGCTTTGACACAGTTTATAGTCTGAATGTAAAGCGCTACTGGAATTGAGATAAGAGATCCACTGAGAACAAGATCTCTGTGGACACAGAAGTGAGGATTTGAAAAACAAATGGAGAAAAGGAGTATCTCAAGGAAATTTGCTTTCAAGATTCTACAGAAATTGGTCTAAAAATCATCTGAAGATTACACAGTTTAATAATGAGTAGTTTCCAGTTTTCTGTATTTCATTACCTGTGGTACAATATACTCATACTACTTCACATCACATATAACATTTCAGGCAAGACATTATTTTTATCTTTTATATCATATACTGACAAAGAATGATGGAGGGATATCTCTGGCTATGCTGTGAGCACAGCTTTCTCTTTCAAGCATTTCAGTATTAACAGGGTTATAGGGCTGCTTACTTTTTTTTTTTTGTGAGCACAGAGGAACTTAAGATAATTCCATTGATAAAAGAGTTTCAATATTCCAACATCAGTGCATGCTCGGAGGGCTAGGAAACGGGTCTCCAACTATGTGTCCTAAGTTTTAGAAGATGCCTGAGGAATTTCTAAAAAATCTGTCTGGAATCTCTGTACAATTCTGAAGCACTTAGTCTGTGCCTACAGAAGCTTTTAATCTGCCTGTTTGCAAAATCTAGTGACTCAAGACTTGAGAGATCATTAAGTTTTATTTTTTAAGGTATAAGAAAACATGAAAAATCTTTGTGCTTGATTCCACACAAGTGGTATCAAACTTTGCTAGAAACTACTGCAATTCAGCCTTGCCAGAAATGTTTATGCAAAATTCTGATTCGTACTTCATTAGTTTTCTTTCCAACTTCAAACTCTGTAGCACAACCGCTTCTCATAGTCTACCATATATAATTATTTTCTTGCCTTTTATTTTATTTTTTTATTTGATCCTCTTATGTAATTTTTTAGTCTGTCTTCATATTTAGATCATAGAATTTTTGCCCTATTTTTTTATTTTTCCCATTTTCATTAATTTCCTTTTCCTAATAACTATTTTTTGCAAATGTCAGGGTATTCATTCTATACCTGGTTATTCTCTACCAGAGATGAGCTCCACATTTTATGAACCTAAATTAAGAGCAGTTCTGATTAGCAAAGTCAGTGGCACTGTAATTATTTTGACAGTAAATTCTAAATTTTCACTAGCGTGCATCCTGAATACATATAATAATACTAAATATAGATCACATTCTTACATAAATAAGTCACAAATATAAATGATATAATTTTGCACCCAATCTGCAAACAGAATAGATTTGCTACTCACTGGTGATCTAAGTTGGTTTACGAACACCGACCATTCTATGTGTATGTGTAACAATTACACATCTCTAAAGTGGCTGAATCGTAACATGGCTGTGTCACATTAGATGTGCTCTCCACAGAGTTCCTTGGAGAAGCCCTGCACTACTACCCAAGCGCTTCTGCAATTGCTGCTTGAAAATTCAGTAGATGAAAGGTGTAAGCAATCTATTACTATTTTTATGTTATTTTCAAGATAGTAATATTTAATAAATTGTTATTTAGTGTCAAGAGAAGACATCATATCACTCTAGTACCAATATTAAGCTCAGATCCTAGAAGTATGAAGATCAAGTGAGATACAAAGGGCTTTCTAGCATCCAGTCCAGATGTAAGAACACCATCAAAACTAAAAATGTCAGGACCTATACAGAATCTATGTAACTATACAGAAGCTAGAAATCAAAAATGGAGAAATAAGATGTACTTTCCTGATATTAAAGAAAATATTTCTATTCATTTTAGAATTTTCCTGGAATTCAAAATTGTATATTTTGTACTGAGTCATAAACTTAAATTTCTAATACCGTGAGCATTAAAATACTTAATCTAACTTAAAATACTTACTCTTCAGTCTTACGAAGTGTTAGATATGGGAAAAATTAAGACAATAGCAGTAGTTACAGAAAACCTATCCATGGCTCAAACTTACTTTCAGTTGCACACAAAGCATTTTAGAGCAAAACCTGCACCATATTTCACCAAATTTCTCATTATAAGAGATTTCTTCCTAGAAGCTAATTTTCTCCTTATCCTCTACAGTAGTTTCAGACAAGCAACAGCATGGAAAATAACATTTTGGAAAAGCAAACACGGAGGTGGATCACACAACTTGTCGTTGATCAACTCGGAAGAGATGGCATTTGAAATCAGCAGTTCCTGTGCTAGTTTAAAAGAAGTACTCCAATTTCATGACAGACCACTGACAAAACAAAACAAAAAATCACAAGCGGGCTATTAAAGTACTTTGAAAAGATGCAGAGGTGAAGGGAAATTAATTTTGTCACAGGTATTTGTCAGAATGGGAGCAACACTACAAGCCCAGAAGGTGCACAATAAAGATGTCTTGGTTTTGACAAACTAAACTTGTGAAAATGCTTTATCAAAAGAGAATAGACTCACATATGCAAAATTCCCTGGGACTTTTAGGATACTGCAGGAGGTCCCTAAGCTAGACTTGGAAAAAGCTGCCCAATGCTGGGACAACTCCAGTAGCCCACTGTCTCCAGGAAGTGAAGCCTTTAAAACCTAATCAGCACAAGTACCAGCATTTACCATTGTGCCTGCTGGAAAGAGATAATCAGTTTAGCTTAATTTTCAAACCATTAAAAAAGAGGCCTTGAACATTCAGTCACTGTGAGGTAACACATTAGGATCATTTTTTTCACTGGCAAGAGAAAAGGCTGCAGCTAAGAAGAATACTAAAATTGCAACAAATTACAACAAATTGCCTTTTTTTTTTTGTCTTGTGATTTCTATTAGAGAACACATCCAAACTGTCTGGCTCTTATCAGCCTCTGAATATTTAAAAATATTTAATCTTACAAGCTTGTAGTGGATCTGGTCTAATGACAAGCTTTCTGAGGAGGTAAGAAGTTCCCTGCATGACTCAAACCAGCAAAGCTCCATTTTTCCCTAAAGATCAGGTTCTTCAATTACGAATTCTCTTTCCTCCTCCCTCCATCCTGGCTGGACAACTGATCTCTTTCTACTTCTACATGTCTTGACAGTAACATGAATAAACACAACATGGAGATCAGTTGCTAAGAGTTTATATACATAGGACTCCGAGAAAACCAGATCTAAACAGATAAACAGAATTATGTTAGAAAGAAAAGGGGAGAGCAGAAACACAAGCCAAGATGTGATACAGACACGCCTCAGATAAGACAACCTGCACAACAAGACACTGGACAACACGAAGAACTCGAGGGCTGGGCTGCTATCCAGAGCGCCCTAGACAAGCTCAAGGAATGAGCTAACAGGAACCTGAAGAAAATCAGCAGCTACGAAAGCAAAGTCTTGCACCTGGAAGGAGTCACCCCTGGCAACTCTGCAGGCTGGAGTTCTGCCAAAAGTGACCTGGGGCTCTTGAAAGACAGCAAACGGGACAGGAGCCAGCTGGGTGCACTGGCAGCAAAGGCCAGCTGCACCCTGGGCTGTAGAGCAGGAACAAAGCCAGCAGACTGAGGGATCTTGCTCCTCAGTACTTGTTCTGAGCTCAAGCCAGGTGTCAAAGAGGTTGAGCTAGTTCCGCAGAAGGCCATCAAGATCATTAAGGAGCTGGAGCCCTTGCTCTGTGAGAGGAGACTGAGGGAATAGGGCTTATTTAGCCTGGCAAAGACACGACTCTGTAGAGACCCAACAGCAGCCTTCCTATAGCTATGAAAAGGTTATCAAGCACATAGACCCAGGCTCTTCACAGTGGTGCACTGCGGAAGAAAAAGACACAACAGACAGCCTGAAAGAAGACAGGTTCAGACTGTGTGCAAGGCAAAACATTTTTACCCTTGTGACTGACAAAACCATGAAGCAGGCTGCCCAGACAGGTTGTGCAGTCTCCAACCTTACAGAATTTCAAGACTAGTCTAGACAAAGCCATGAGCAACTAGTTCTGACCTCAAGCTGAGCATGCTTTTAGCGGGAGGTTGGACTAGGTAACTTCTAAGGTCCTTCCTGACCTGCATCACCCTATGATGACCCTATGGGTCGAATAAAAACCTGCCAACAAGAGAGACTTTAAGCACTCCTTAAGAGTATCACCTTTGTTATCTGAGCAGCAGCACAGTACCTAAGCATGTACTTAGCATATTAGTCTCCCTCTGGCAGACATCCTCTGAAGTCAACAGAGAAAGACAGGAATTTCCTAGAGCAGCTCAAGAGAAGGATCCTAACCTGCATAATTTGGATTGTTTTCTGGGAGCATCTCTCTTTGCCTCTCTAACTGAGATGAAACCACCAAGGAAGATTAAGTTTCCCTGCACTCTCTTTTTTTTCAAAAAGGGTGATTGCATTAAGACTTGTTTCTAAGGTTACTCCATGAATAGCCAGCCAGCACATCTTGGGTGGTATGTGCTCCTAAATAGGTACTGATTCATTCCAGAGATAAGAAACTGCCCTCCTAATGTCATTCTGATGGTATCACACATTGTTAAGAGTGTGGAGCTTCAAGATCAAACTTTTCCAGAAAGAACCAAATTGTCTTTGTCTCAAAGATAAAACCCAAAACACAGGAAAAAAAAAAAAAGCAGTATCATGCTAGTTTCCAAGGAAGGTCTAGCAGTCAGATTATCTCTCAGGAAGTCTATCAGCTTCTTCCTTCTTTCAGCTTCTGGTTCAGGTGGTCTTTTCAGTGAACTCTGCTCTTAGCCAGGTAGCAGGATGCAACCATGGTTCTACATATTCATTAGATGCATTATCTGTTCATACTGGGACATTTAGACAGACAAGATCCTGACTCAGAACAGCTAGAAGTGTCAGGTTTTGATTCTTTTTCCCTTCTGCAGTAATGGCAATCCAAATATCTTCATTTAAATTTGAACTCTTGACAGTTTCACTGAGCTGATGGCCATTGTTGGTGTCTTCTGAAAGGCATGCTTTTTCATTCAGCAGGTAAAGATGTTCTCCTCACTGTTAGGTTCATTTCCTTCTCAATGTGAAATATGGATTCTTCATTTGCGTTTCCATTTCCCTTCCTTTTTTCCCCGTTTCTACCCAGCTGTTTCCAGATGAATGCACCACTATCTTTTAAAACAGAGGTACAGGCTCCTCAGTTTCGCTTTTTCTCACGTCACTATATTGACACCTGAGCAGACACACCGATTTTCTATTGGCAAAGACAGTTTTTAATTGGTGAACTAGCAAAGCATCTCTCCTAGAAATAGTAACAACTTTGCTCTATAGTAATAAAAGACTGAGAAACAATGAATAAAAGCACCTTGTACGTTTCTGTCATAGTTCTCACCGAAAAACAACAGATCAGGCCATTGGGAAATGAATGTTAGCTTTGACGCTACAGACCATACTGTCTTAGATACACAATACTAAAATCTTTACACAATGAGAAGTTTTCTAAATCCTAAGTCAAACGAGGTGGGGTATTAGAGCCCTTTGTTCTCGAGTCTGGAGAATCCTCAATAGAAACTCCAAATAGAGGCAACAAAGTGGAGTTTGTAAGTATAGCCCAGGGATCATATCCTGAGCAAGCACAAAAACTTCTTCACCCATCTATCCTCACAGTTTTCATGACAGCTTACACTTTTTATAACTGTTCTGAAACTACTTCCTGTCAAGCTTGTGGCCAGTATAAACATGTCTTTTAGGACTTTTAAGCATTCATAAAATTTACTAGAAACACTGCTTGCTGCACATGTACCATTCACAAAAAAAGTCTACAAAGAGAGCTGTCATGACATGATTGGCATACTAGTATGCCAAGTTGAACTAACGAACTACTGAAACAAGTTATAATTTCATACCACAAGCACTGTTGAAACTGAAGCTAAAAAAAAACACAAAAAATACTAAGCTGTCCCATGACCAGTAAGTAATGAAGACTGGCTTCCTCTAGACTCATGTCCTTGTTGCTTTAGCCCATCTTTCTCTCCCTTTAACACAGTTCTCGGCCAAGAGACAGGAATGCTGTGGTCAGTTTGGGGCTATACACTTACCAACTGGCTTGCAAGCTGATGTGAAATTAAACAAATAGTGCGTCATGCTTGCCTTCTCCCTCAGTAAGGGCACTAACCTGGGTCTTTTTCACTGATAAGTGTATCACTTTTCACAGATGCTGGAACAGCTGAATGGGAACTGCTTTCAAATCTGATTAACTAGGGCAACAGATTAACCAAACACAGGGAGAACTCCCTGAGACAGCCCAGTGACACTCTTAAGGACAAGTTTCATGCCTTTAGTATGCCAGCTACAAAGCCCAACTGGTGTTTCCACTGAAAAGGCACAGGTAGAAGCAAGTAATTCAGTATGTATTTAGAAAGCTTTTCCAAGGTCTAGGTGTCTGGAGTCATATTCTGAACTGGCTGTGAAATGAGACTACTCAGCCTAAAACACAGAAGCGTGTTCCAAATATTGGGAAGTTTATCAACCACTTTGACAGAATTCCTACATTTTAACCACTTCAGTAAAAAATGAAAATGTAGGCACATTTTTTCAGTCCTTTGTTTTTTCACCTCCAGTTTTACAAGGAAGTAGTAAGCATGCACACATATTTTGGTTTGCCACCACAATGTGCTGACACTTACCTTTCTAAACACAGGAGCAGCAGCAAAAGAAGGGATGAGCATAGCATCAAATTTTCACAGCTGTCCGCTAAGCAATGCATGTGCAAGCCTCAAAAACCCCACTTAATCTTGAATCTGGTTTCAAATTCTACCTTCAGCAAAATAAGTTACAATTTTTCAATATTTAATAAACTTTCGGAACAGAATGGGGAAAAAACCCACCTATTTCTGTTGTAGCTGTAACAAAGTCTGACAATCTAGAAAAAGCAAATTTTTCTGTATCTTTCAATTTAGAAAAAGGAAAAGCTGCATGGTACACTTTAGGAGAAAGGGACAAGGATATCTCTGCTGTGGCAGAGGGAAAGAAAAGTCACTATCCTCCCATTCTCTGATGTGTCCAATCCCCCTTTTATAGCGCTCTACTTGGCAGATACACAAAGCAGGTGTAACGAAGCAGCAGAGCAGACATACTGTACACTAAGAGCATGAGGCACACATTACTTGTCTTAAAAAAAAAAAATCTCTTGAAGGCCAAGTTAACTTTCCTGTGCAAAGTATTCTTTAGCATATTTACACTAAGTACAGAAAACTATTACACACAAACTCAGATCAGTATAAAATAAAACAGCATTGTAAGAAGATACCCAGTTCCTTATTTTTGAGAGTTGAAAGAACATGACTAAACAAAAAATTATCCTCTTTAAAAAAGAGGAGTAAGAAGCTACATTCTCAAAGCCAAACCACACTTGAGCTATATACCTCGTGCAGCTGAAGGGCACTGAGGGGGATCACAGTGGCCAAGTTTGGCCTTGTAAGCCCAGTTGCCCCAGGTATCCTCTACAGTCAACAGAGAGGGACAGGGACACCAGAAGCTTGCAGAGCTGCTGTGAATTAACCTACTATACTGCTCTGATTAACTATTAGGATTGATTTTAGCTTAACTGCTTGTAGTTAAATCCATACCTTAAGTGAGGCTAGCGGATGTTCTGGACCAAGTAAACTCCAATGAAAGGAAGCCAAATCTTCATCAGGTAGAATATGATTACCTAGAACATAACGCAGAACTTGATTTAAGTACACCATTAACCATTACATATTGATCCTACATGCAGCAAAACAAATTTGCAACCAATACTCAAATCCCAATCAATACAATTAACAAAGATTAAATTTGCAGGTCCATTTTTGTTACTCCAGAAAAAACGAACTACCATGCTGGTGCTGCAACAAGACACTTCCTTCTGTTTGAGAAGCACTCTTCTATGAAACCCAGCTCACTTACAGAAACAACAGAACCAGTCACAACACATGGTGTCAACCTCAACTTGGCATGTCCCCTACTAGGGGACCCTCAACAGGATTTACTGATGCAGGTGAAAGAGGAAGAGCCTCTGCTGCCCTCCACCATTGCTGGTGAGCCTTTCCTGCACCCCAGCATGTGCTGTCCCTCTCTGCCTCTCACAGGTCCTGCTCCAGACACTGCGCTCTGCTCCATCGCATGACGTGGGCCAAACCACAGGCAGCAGGCAGATTTATTAACCCTCAGGAACACAGGCAGCCCCAATCGCACTCAGTAGGTTGCCAACTCCTGAAGTTTCTTTGCTAACTGAGCGGGTCAGACAGAAGCCTGAGTGGCAGCATCAACAGAATTAGTAAATTACATAGTTGTTGCAATTAACAGATGCAGTGGCTAGATTTACCAAGCTGTTCACACCAAATGGAACATCACTTTTTTTTTCCAAAGCACATTACGCTCAGAAAACAAAACAAAACAAAAAAACAAACAAGCATCAACCAAAAGAAAAGCTCCACAACCATCCAAAAATATCTTACTAATCAAAGATTAACTAAACAACCACTGAAGAGTTCAGTGCCTGTGGATTCAAACTACAAATTCCTGAACAGAATTTATTACTCCACTTCTGGTAGAAAACTTAAGGATATTTTCAGTATCTAAGTTTATAGAGCAGCAGCTTAGCAGTGAATGCATAGTTCTTATTGCTGTTAATACATTTACAGCATTTTTTTTTCCCCATTGAAATTTGTTTGGACAACACATTGAACTACTCATCTACATAAAAAATTCTTTCAGTATGACAATTGCTTAATTTCTTAATATTTGCTTGTAAAATATTTTAGTTAGCTTTTAATGCTCTTTAACATGTGAAAACCAAGAAAGGTGGTTCATTGCCTGGCAACTAGAAGATGCCCTATAGAAAAGTCTTTATGTCCAATCAATACTTCATCTACTGCTGAGATCTCCAGCAAGGAGACATTATAATCTTCATTCATTAGGAGCTAAACTTTAAACTCATATCAGAAAGATTCAACAGGTTTGTATAGAACAGCCACATTCTTACTAAATCTAATCAGGTAGGATTAGACAACTTTTATAATGCAAGTCTGTAAAAATCAGTTCCAGACAGACCATCAGCCATCTGTGCGATAACTAAAGGTAACTCCAGCAGATTGCCTTTTAAAACAGCCAGACTCTCTCCCTTCCACCAAAATCTCAATTTTTTTTTTGGCTCCATCCGGCATCTCAGTTAATTCCATCCCCTTAAACACACACAAGACAGTCACTGTAGAATTTAAGATGAAGTGCAGCAGTGTCTTCTGCAGTTGAAATACAGGTGATGCCTGCACTTACTTTATGTAGTTCTAAAATTTTGAGAAACAGAATGAGACTACGTAACTAAACGCATTACAAAGTACTGTCACAGTGTTTATGTAACACTGATCTCTTCCCCAATCTATTTCTTGACCTGGCTAAACAACCTCAACATATATTGATTTTTTCCCCAGTTTAATGGCTTATTATAGTGTATGCCTTAGGTTTTTTTAAAGCAATTACATACTAATTGAAGCCATTGCCCTTTCTAAAGAGCTGACTGAATTACAGTCCTACACTTCACATTGTGTTTGTTTTTCTGCTGCTGAAGCTTGGGTTTGTTGTTTTGGGTTGGGGTTTTTTTTGAGATTATTCTGAAATATTTGAGTCAAAATTTGCAAAAGAATCCAAATCAACTCTCCGTTTACTTGACCAGCAATTAAGACAGAACTTTTAAGAGCGCACTCTTGGAGGACATAATTTTGGCCACATTTTAACTGTACATGGCAGGGCTACTCTTTATATTACAAACACAGAACTACAAAACCCTTCTGCATTAGAAGTTGTAAGAAGGAAGAAGCTGTAAAACAAACCAGCCAAGAACAGTGTATACATAACCTTCTCAGAAAGTAACCTTAAGAATTTTGGCTAGTTGGTAGCCAGAAAAATACGTTGCTGGTATACTTCAGTAGAGACTTTATCCCTGAACGTAACTCAATGCTAAATAATTTGCCACAACGAACACGAATTGACCAGTTAGGTATCATTCCTCAGGCTCTTCCAACTGCTGAATGTTTGGCTGAAATATTCAAGGCTTTTTTTTCTTCTCATCATCCCCAAATTGACCCTTGAAGTTAATGAGGGGAAAGTATCAGAAGATAAAGAAATCTGAGTTTTCCATATGCAGGGGAACAGATTTGCAGGCCTAAAGCTGAACACTGATACAGCTATTGTAATATTTTGGGCCTTCTGTAATTGCAAATATTAAATCATCAGCTTAACCACAATTGTTTCAGAATGCATTAATTTATTCCCAAAGTTCTAGCACGAGTAGTTACACTGACTTACTCGGAACAGAAGAGTAATGTAAGAGATTCGCAGGCCTTCTCAAGTAATCAAGCACTCACTTATTCTTTCCAGTTGTGATTTTCTTTATTGTACTTATCAGGTTTAAAAGATACCCAAAAAGGCCACAGGAGCTAGTACAAAACCTGTGAAGCCAGACATGCTCTCAGATATTAAATAAAAATATAAAAATTTCAATATGAATGCGCTACCCTGTTTTAAACATTTGCCACACAACACACTATTACATACTTATATTCATTTAGTATTTTATTAAAAAAATGAAGTTACTATATTCCTAAGGTTGCAAAAGTTAAAAAACGTTGCCAGTACTTTAAGTCAAACAGCACCTGTTTTTTGTAAGCTTATATAATCACTGTTTATATCACCAAACACCTACCACCAAATATCACTAACATGATTTAAAAAACAAAACCTAAAGGCAGGAAGACCTCCAAAGTACCTTTCTGTTCTAACCCTGACTTGCATATTCTTCATTTTACTTACTCATACTGAATATACACACAAAAGAAACCTGTGTGTAGAATGCACAAAACTAAACCTGTAAGTGAACTGTTTGGTTTTTTGTACAAATTTGAAAAAAAAAAATAAATTGGGAAAAAAAGCTACAAAGTATCTCTCTAGTAATCACCTGAAATGACCTCAAGTTATTTTCTCCTGAGAGCAAGCTGAAAAATATTTTGTTGTGAAAGATACCAAGAAAGAAAAATACTCCAGAGCTTCTCACATGAAATTGCAAAACATTCTGACAATTTACCAGAATATTTTTTGCCTCCCATTTAATGTAACCAAACAATGCCTCAACTGGCCATGCAGCTGCAATTCTGTGACAACTTAAAACAATGTCATTCATATGTACTTCACGTTAATTCCATAAAGCATATCTGCAACTGTGAAACTGCTTTTCAAGCAGTAATTCTTAGTCACTGAACTGGCATGCAACAACTTATTTATAGACTCCCAAACAAAGCCTAGCTATAGTAGTCTGTCATGCAATTTCCACAGAGTTTGTGGTTTAAACTGCAGTTTAGGCAATAATCTGCTGTTCCCTAACACAGCCGTGGAGGCAGGTAACCACTCTGGATACAAGAAAACTTACACCAAACAAAAAGCAACTCCAACTAGCCAAATATTTGTGGCTTTCTGTGGTAAGATGCACTCTTTCTTTCCTTCTTAACATGGAAGGTACTTGTCTGGAATAGAAACAATATAAAGACTACTAATATTTTAGTATGCTAAAGCAATAATACAAAGCCTCTCTCGTTCACAGCTTTCAAATGAGAAGTTTTATTCTTCTATCATGTACCCATAACTAAAAGGCAAAGTCAGTGAGAAAATAAAAAGAAAATCCTGTTTCCTCAGTTTGTTTGCTCAGTACAAAATCAGGAATGAGATTGCTCTGTGCTTATTTACCCAAAAAGAAGTTAGAATACTGTTCTAAACAGATCTTATTAAATGGACTCAACTTTATCAGTAATTAATTCGCTCTTCCATCTGATGGCTGTTTTCTACTACTACTGTTAAAATTGTTCCATTTAAGCAGAGATGTGAACTGCAGTCCTCTCTACCTGTGCTCCTTAGAGGTACCAAACCATTTGGCATTAGAAACAGGAGTGCTAAGAGACTATCCAAATAAAACTCATGGAATGGTAAAATGCTGGTCACCTGTGCTTTTAGAAATGGGGAGTTTCATTCAATTATATAGTATAACATATTTCTGGTGCAAGTGATGCACTTTCATATTTCTTCAATACTCATTTCTGAGTAGAAAAAAAAAAGCAGCCCCTTGGGGTTGTTCAGCCTGGAGAAGAGGAGACTCCGGGGTCACCTTATAGTGACATTCTAGTACCTGAGAGGGGCCTGCAAGAAAGCAGGGGAGGGACTATTCACAAGGGTTGGTAGGGACAGGACAAGGGGTAATGGCTTCAAGCGAAAAAAGGTGAGATTTAGGTTAGATGTTAGGAAAAAGTTCTTCAGTATGAGGGTGACAGACCACTGGAATAGGTTGCCCAGACAGGTGGTGGAGGCCCCATCCCTGGAGACATTCAAGATCAGGCTTGACGAGGCTCTGACATGCTTGATCTAGTTGGAGATGTGCCTACTTATGGCAGGGGGGTTGGACTAGATGACCTTTGGAGGTCCCTTCCAGCCCAGACATTCTATGATAAGTCTGCTTTCCAAGTCTGGAAAGTGTGTTATTAAAAGTAGACCTCATATACTACATAAGACCAAAACTAGTAGAACCACAGTTGTCCCAATTCCCCCCCACACCCACTGGGAACATTTTGGCTAGGCAGAGCTTTGCAGAATCCTTAGTTTCTACTCTTGTTTCTAGACAACCACAATTTGCATCACTCGCAGGTCTCTACAAATTCAGCATGTCTGGCCTCATAAAAACACACCCAGCCCACCTCAAGTATAGCAAGAATGTTTGAAACAAAGGGACTTCTTTCCCTAGATGCTTTGTCAAATGGTATATACATATTTTAAACCAGTTACTAAAAACCAAAATCCTAGTCTGATTAGCAGCACGGAATTCTTCTATTACTTCACTTACCTAAAAGAGCAGCAAAAATAGGAAAGCGATTTGGATTCAGGTCCAGTTGCTTGGCAACTTCATGCATTAGGTATTGGCTTGTTGTGAGGCTTTTCCCATTCCGGCTCAGTTTTAGGGCATGGGCACTGAAATAGTAAGGGATGTTGCACAACGCATAATCGGAGTCATACGCAACCAAACCATGGAAACCTTTTTCTCTGCAGAAAGCAATTACTTCTTGATGATGATCCTCAATGCTCTGTGCAACCTGTAGTGGAAGACAGAGTAATTAGCTACAGTGTTAAATGGCAGTACTGATTTATCACGTATGAGGATATATTGGGTCTTTCTGAAACTACAGAACTGCAGTTGAAACTCTTGCAGTATATTTAAAGCAATTACCAAAACCCAGTGACACGGCATATATGGATAGGATGTGAGGAGTGCTCAGACACACAATACCCAGCTCTGGAAGCCCACACACTGGTGTCACCTATCACTGAACTCATCTGAAGGAAACATTTATGAACAGAAATGCTCAAACTCTAAACATGACTAATACCAATGTCTGTATTAACTCATGGGCAAAATCTTAAGGGTGTAGAAACTTCAGCAGTACAGCAAACCAAGATGCCACCTTAAAAAGCAATCACAGGATCACTCTTAAAGTATTGCAGCTCTGTTTTAAAAGAAACAAACAGAACCCTGGATGAATGGAGGTAACTCTCTCCTCCTTTCTGATGTCCACCTTGTTGTGTTAAGATGAATTTTTTTCCCCTTTCCACTTTCAGCCTATTCATTTACACACAGCTGTCTCTAATGGTGCAAACTGCTTCAAGCTTATAACCCAAACTTCACCTCTCAACTCACGTTGCCTAGCAAAGCACATTGTTTTAGGCTACGGCAATCAAATTACTAGAACAGGCATGTTGTGCAGGGGAGACACGGGCCAATTCCTAATGCTGGAAACATAAAAGCAAACCTTTCTTATCAAACTAAATACACTGAAACGAAAATCCCCAAGGTGATTGGTCAGGACCTACAGTCCTGCATTTCTACACACCTCAGGAACCATTACAACTAGTTTGCATACAAGCACACAAAAATAAACAAACTTAGGGCTTTTGATGCCTAATGGTTTTACCATCTATATGCATATGCAACATTCAGTCATTCAGAAAACCCCACAGAAGCCGTGTGTTAGTACAACCTACCCTCACCAAATATTCACTTTTGACCACAATGTAGATAGCAAGCTATCCCAAAACAGACTAGCACAAAACTATGAGCTTCAGTCTCCACGGTATGCATGAATAACAACAGCATTATTTATTTCCTCTGCAGTCAAGGTTCCCCACCTCTACAGCCCACTCCAACAGTCCCACCGTTATCCACCTCTCAGCAAAGAGGTTTTGTTCAACAGCAAGTTTATGGTGACCTTTCATTTTCTAACTCATGCCTTACACTTTCTGAACCAAACACTGAATTATGGTCTCCCGGTGAGGTATGTGAAATTCTTGGATTTTCCCACAATGCTTAATGAGATGTTTCCTTTCAAGCAAAATCCTGAGCAGCAGAACAGCCAGCACCTCACTCTCTGAGAAACTCTTACGATCACCAGTAACCAGCTCACTAAACTGTCTCTGTTCCTAATGCTACCATCTTACAGTCCATCAGTCAGGTTTCTGAAGCTGCACCGGAGTGGGTTTGAAATTTACTTTTGTTTGTGAGAAAAAACAGCATATTCCTTTTTCACTTTGTGTAATGTGTGCCTGCTGTACACAGAGTTGGAAGAGACTGTAAACACCTTCAGAGAAATTTAGATATAAAATTTTACAGTTACTAACTCAAGGAGGGCAATTTAGGCTTCACTATCCCACCCCCAGTCTTTATGTGTTTTAAATTAGGAAAATCCCTCCAATTTTTTTTTTTTTTAATTAAGGTTAGGTAGATCTAAAGTCTATACATATGTCTAAAATCAACATCGTTGCATGCATGACAACCACAGATCATTTATAAAAAAGAAAGAAACAATTCTTTTTGCAGCACTGTGTGTGACAAGGATGTACGGATAATAATACAGGAGGAAACCTGGTGCACAGCCTGCTCTGATCTCCTGTAAACTGCCCCTTCCCGCCCCATTTTATAGAGCTATCTGACACAGGGACCTATGAGCGTGGAACTGCAGCGTGGTTAGGTAATGCTAGAATCCACTGTCAACCAACTGACCTGTCACAGGGAAAAGATCTGGATTTATCAAGATATCGTTAACCCACAGTGTAAAACTAACAAGATCAGAGTCTGAGGAACAGCTCACAGACCTCACAACAGGAGAGGATCCCAAGATGCAACTATACCCAGGCCAAGGTCCACACTTCAAAATCAACCCAAGAAGCTGGGAGGACACAAGCAAACCACAGCCAGGAGTTTGGTCTAGAACTTGTGTAAACATTCACGATGCTGTCTTTCTTCAGAAAGAGAGAATCCTGTCTCAGTAAACAGGCACACGCACACTTAGATAACAGAGAACAAAAAGTCTCACCAAAGTATCAAAGATGTTAAGATGTCCACTGCTTAAATACATAAATTTTAGCAAGCATGCTTAACATTAAAGTTTCTTCTAAGAACTATTTCCCCTTTCCCCAAACAGAAAAATACCACGTCACAACTAAGCTAAGAACCCGTAGGATATTTGTTATAACTTGGAGGAACCTGTTATTTTTACATCCTGCTGAAACCATCTCCCAGTGATTTATAATTGTTCTGGATGGAAGACATTACTCTTTCTCTCCCTTCTCATTACCAAAAATAGATTAAATTCATAGCTAAGTCCTAGGTCTGCACAGAAGCCTTCTACTCAAGGCTCAAATGTTTCCTGAAAATGATAATCACTTTAAAGCTTAAAGTTAATCAGTATTCTTGAACGAAGCTTCTCAAAACAAAGTGAGAAAAAACAAGAATTTGGCAACTGTCTTATGCATACGTAAATTTTCTTAAAAAAAACCCATACATGCAAACAAAACACACCTTCAAGATGCATTTGCTCTTTGCTTGCCAGGAGCATTGCTAGAAAATGAGCATTAAGGAGAACAATTAAAATTGGAGTAAGGTTTATCAAAAGAAAGATGTAATAAAGCCATTTCAGAAAGATAAACTGTGTAAGAGAGGAAAGGCAGAAAAGAAACGTGACTTAAGCCCAATAGTATCTCTAATATGTATTATGCATGTTACCACTATAAATATTGAAATACACTTCCTAACCTGAAAATAAATCCATTAAAACCAGAGCTATTTACATGTTTTGAACAGCAGTACCAATGCAGCATCAACAGGGAATTGTTGACACCTTCCCATCCTGAGGACAGCTGACCAGTTCAGAGAGCCGGTGCAGCTGGGACATGCACACTAGTAGCTCAAGGATACAAACGTTCCTAATGGCACCAAACTCCTCCACACCCACCACTTTTGTTTATGAGCACTTGCCAACTCCCAATGCTAACCTAAAGCAGACAAATACCCACAAAACTGGGGCTGGGGGTTGTTTTCTGGGATTCAGGGTTTCTTTAGATGATAGAAAAGAGACTCAGTATGACATGTCCTCTCATTCCTAAAACTGCTTCCAGAGATTAAGAGTAAGGCCTATTACTCAGAAACTGTAAAGCAGCTAACACTGTAGCTAAGCTGGAAAGTAAACAAAGTGCTACAGGTGACACCGTTGTCTAATGTGGCAACTTTACTCAGATGTAATGTCCTTCAAGAGAAACGAACTGGAGCTGAGACAGAATGATTGACAAGATTACCAACTAGTTCAGGATGCCACGATACTATTAAAAATACCAAATTCCTACCAATCTCAAAAACACTGGCTCCTGTCCAGTAACATGCATTTCAATACTGTATCAAAGTATCCGGTTTGAATTAAGCGAAAAAACTGTTATTTTATCACATTCATTGGTTCTACTAATGATCTCCAAGTCTAAGTAACAAATTAAGGAAGATTTATAATCCACTCACAGCTACCTTAAGGTACACACCTTCAATGCATGGTCCCTAAAACTTTTTGCTTAACGAAAAGTATTTCCTAGCTCCAGGAAAAAAAAAAAAAAGTTTAAATGAGAATGTTTTTGCTATCATTCAAATTCCCACCATCATATCCAAAACATACACACAATTCTGCTTCTGTGACCAGAGAAACACGTCACTACAGCAGACACACGATAACCTGTTCACTTTAGCCAAGCAAGCACCAAGCTCAGGACATCGCATTTGGCGGAGCTTCACCCAGCGCAGTGACACCATCGGTCCACGGCCACTTGCCCCGGGTGGCCTCACAGCAGCCCAGCGAGCAGGCAGCTGGAGGGAACATGTTCCTCCAAGGATGGGTCTCCCCGAGCAAGCAGGGCACTAAGAGGGAGCAACAGCAACTCTCATCCTCTTGGTAGAAACGAAGAGAAACTTTACTCAAAGTCACCTTTTGGGTGTGCTCCTTCAAGAGTCATCTTTAAACTGGGACTGCAACCTGGCCAGAGATTTTCTAATCCGTCGAAAGGGCCACACAAAAGCCAGATAACATTAAGCCACTGCTAGTGATCAAACGTGCAACTCTGAAGGTTGCATAATGTTTTGCTACACACAAAAGTAATTTGCAATAATAAAGCCTACAAGCATGCACTTCCCTCCTGCTGCTCTTCCCTCCCTAGCGGGAAAGCAAGCAATCAACTTAAAATTGCAGCTTCATCCCAAGGCTTGTTTTTCTAGCGTCTTGGGTTTCAATAGGCACAAGCGCTCGGCCTCACAGAAATCATCGTAAATCAGGAACGCTGCACAGAGAGACACGAGTGGTTAATATTCTGCAGCCTTTGAAACTGAGGCCTCGGTGTCGGTGCAAGATCACCACAGACCCCATCTCCTGCCTGAAGTGTTGTTCATGCCATCAGAAAACAGAGGCTCCCCCTCAAAAAAGAACTTTAAATGAAGAACTGTCAGCTCTGGGCTCCTGACCACACAAACTGGAAGCATTTACCGTTATGGAGTAAGGAATTAATTCTTCTGCACTTGATTAAAAGCCCATTAATACATTTGGGCAATACCGATCAAAACCCTCACCCTTATACAGATGAAACTGGTACCTCTGTATTTTAGAGCAAGCAATTTCACCTTCAGCGCAAGTTTAAACACCTCGCCTCAGCAGGGAACTTGTTGCAGATCCACCATGCGCAATAACTGATTTTTTCTTTCTCTTCGTCTTAATAATTAATTAGATTACGACGCTTTCAGGCAACCGCTCTCACCTGCGGTACCAAAGTCCCAGCCTCGCCACCCTCCCGAGCAGGGCCCTGGGCAAGAAGGGACATTTTGAGTCAACGGAGCAGCTGCCCCGAAAGAACATGGAGGCAAAAACCTCCCCGCTGTCGGGCCTGGCTTCCCAGCCAGAGGAATCC
>NW_008619372.1:2193-53431 GCF_000691845.1 Merops nubicus | reverse complement strand
CTTTGACAATCCCTCCCACAATCCCAGGCACCACCACCCCCCAAACCAGTATACATGTGTTACTGATACTACTCTGAGCTAAGGTGTGGTGTACCCTGCATGGAACAGGATCATAGTACTGATGTGAGGACTATATTTAACTGTAATTATTGTTTAAGTCTTCACTGTCAGTATGAGTGTAACGATCCTGCTAAATGCTAATTAATATGCCAGTTTTTAATGCAAAATCATGATTCAGAGGTTAAATTATTTAATGATGTTGTGATAAAATCACAAATTAAGGTATCTTGGTTTGAGTCTTGAATTTGTGGGTTGGTCCATTAGCTTCTATTGCCTCCTTCATCTTGCATGAATTGTGTGACTAGCATAGATTGTCTTTAACAGTTTGTTTTTTTTTTTTTTTTTGAAAATAACAACAAACACATACACAAAAAAAAAAAAAAACCACAGAAAAGTACGTTATTTATTTCTTACAAGGCATCAAAAAACAAAGGAAAATATTGGATTTTTTTTCCTGAATCTCTGCAAGAAATCTTCTTGCTGTTGCCACTGCATAACATTTCTGAACAGAGAACCCAGACCTTGAAAGTTACAGGCTTTTCATTTATTCTTAGATGAAATATATTGACTATAGTATTTGCAGTTATTTGGTAATATGGTGGTGTTGTGGAGGAGAGGTAGAGAGAATTTGTGATTTTTGTCACAGCATTTTGATGTAAGTGTTATGAAAGACTGCAAATGGAAAATCACACAGACATTTAAAACTTGCTCTACGTAATAATATATTTATGCACACCTCTTTTTAGAAAAGGAATTTAGTAAGTGATTGTTCAGTAATTGGAAGAAATTGAAGAATCTGATAACAAGTAAAGTCTACTGCAGACTGCCTAGTTCATGATTTTTCGGTTCACTGGCTCTAGTAATGTGCTACATTAAACAAAAAATACACCTTGTAGTTTATGATACTGCTAGCACTGTGGGAAGCAAACAGTGGCACATACAGACAGTTCACAAGCAACCAAACATTATTTTTTCTTCGTTGCTTGAGGAAAGGCTCCCTGAGGTCCTGACTCTGCTGGTATTTTGGAGTTATACAATAAAAAATGCTCCACGTTCTTCCTCTTCTTCATTACCGTCACACAAAAAAAAGCCGTGCTTCTCCACTTCAGCTGAGATAACCTGTTTGGTAGTCCTTAGAGTGTGAATCATGTAGGCACAGCAACCCCTTTTATTGTTTCAGAGTACAATAGAGTGTAAAGGTTAATTCAGATGTTGATAAAACATAGAATTATGCAGTTTTGCTGTATGATTGATATGTGCCTTTCTGACAGGCAAACTCTTAAAATTCCTTGAGATTGTACAGCAGCAAGCTAAGAGACTTTACTGAAGAACTCTGAATATCTTTAAAGAAAAGAAACATGAGACTTTGCTGAAAAGGCATAGGTGAGTATACGGTTGTAGATGGCTGATATCTAAATTTAACTCAGTTCTGGGTTTGATTGAAACTCTGACAGACTTCAATGTATAGAAAAAAAGAGCAGAAGATACTGCAAGTCTCAGTGGAAACATTGTTATATCAGAGTAACAATCTCAAAGTGGAATCACACTGGTAATTAAATATAAACGTTCTCTTCTTGAAACAGCTTAGGAAAGTGTCTTCTAACAAATAAATTCAGTGTGCATATATAGCTATTCCTTTCCAACATACAAAGGATGTGTAATTTTGCCACTATGTCTTCACTCTTTCTTCTCTGGGATGATCATGAAACTATTCTAAAGCCACTAACGTTGCCTGTTGGTGCCTCTAATTTCACAGTTTTCAGCGCAGAATATGGTTGTCAACACACTTATCTCCACAGGCATAAAATGTCTGCAATGAAAAGATGCCTATGCATAAACTAGAGTCTTAAGATCGTCTTCTTATGCACCACAGTATTGCTGCTACCTTTCATAGCCATAAAAAATGTAGTGCTATAATTAATTTTCTAGTCACACAAATATTTGGTTTGATTTAAGAAGCTACAAGTTGTTTGTGCTAAATTTTAGGCACCCTTATTTAAAGACAATTTTCACTTCCTCCTATTGCTTTGCTCATAATCTTTCTAAGAAAGAATTAAAAGTAAACATACTCCTGTAAAATGCATTTTTAATTGTGATATATGCCATAGTTTCTGTTTTGCAATTCCCTTTTAATTGCTGAGTAAGTTGCAATAATTAATTCTTGAACCTGAAGCCCTTCATTTAGATTGTACTGTTTGTTAAAGTAAAGAGGTTATAGCACTGTAGTGAGTGCAAGATTTTCTGCAGTCATTAACATTATTTTGACTTTAATGATAATTTTGAAGAAGCACTAGATTTTCCCTGTTTTTCTCTCTGGCGAAGACACAGATAATTAATTAAATAGTGAAACCATCTCAAAGTAACCCTAATTTCTGCAGGCTAAACAAATAGTGGATGAAAAGAAAACATAGATAATAAAACATTTTGAAAGTCATAGGTAGAAGGCAGGTCTCAATTCCTTCCAACCTTAATCACTAAATCCAAGAGCTACATGTGGTCGTCTTGCTCTGTAAGGAAATAGGCTCGTTCAGAGGTGGTTGAGATTGCCTGATTCTGTGGAACCCTGTATTTTTTTTAATTCACACTGGAGGGGTACTGATTTTCTGCCTATGACTTTCCAGCCTATTGTGACATGCTGATTCAACAGTTGCTGAATGATTCAATCCCTCTGACTCTTTCTTCTCTGCACTCCTGGATAAACTTTCTTACCCTTTTCCACCTGCTGGCACTGGCAGATTCTGAAGTGGTTTAGGGCACCAAGCATTCAAGAAACTCCTGAATCTTTATTATAATGTCAACTTTAGATGTCTTATTTTTTTTAATGGCTTCATTGCATAGTTAAATGAGGACCAAGGGACTCCTCTGGCACTATCCAGTTGGTCAACAAGCTCAGTGTTCTCATAAAGACTTACCCTTAGCTAAAAGATGAACAGGATGGTGCAGAACCAAGGCACTAGTTGAATACCTTGGTATATATTGAACAAGGAGAATCTGAGGTTTGAAACACTTAGATTTAAACCTGCAGAAGCTAAGATAAATTGATGTTGCATATTGAAGAATTGCTGATGTATGGGAGGAGATAGCATTTTAATAACTAGGTTTTAGTGTCTCCAATTAAAACTGACAGATATCATTCTCTGGTTATTCTTGTTTCATATTTGTTCAGAATGTCTTTTGCAACTCTAAAGATGAGAAAATGGCTTCTTACTTTCAGATCAAGATACAACTGTGAACTCCAACTTGTCATTTTCATAAAGAAGTGCCATTCAGTAGACTGACACAGGCAAATTATTGTGCCACATAATTCAAACGGGTTTCACAAAGGTCATGCAATTTGCTACATGTTCTGACACTTTACTAAGTGAACTGGCATTCTGTAGTCAATGATTTTTTTTTTCTTGGTCTACCATGGCCTTAAATAACAAAGTCAGGAGTTGCACATTTGCAACAAAGTTTACCAAACTCTATTCTTGAAAATTATGAAGTGTTACAGGAGTAGACTACATATAGAAAACTGTCAAATTGATATGCCATGTTGACATCTCTAACTCATATTTCATTTCTGATTCTACTTTCAAGAACAACTTCCAAAAACATCTGAATTAAAAGGAACATAATTCGAACTTTCAATTAAATTTCAAATTAAAGAAAACCTTTGCAATATTCAGGTAGGTTGGGTCAATATATTTTAAAAGGACAGAAGGTTTTGACAGAAGATACCTTAGAAGAACCACAGATGCTTTTCTGAGTGTATGAAAAGATTTTAAATACTCCATGTGTCACAGGGAACTGTTTAGTTTATAGTATTTCCAGTCCAAATTTGTAAACCCATCAGATATGTATGGCTTGTGTTGAGAAACTGAAATTGTAGCAGCACTGAATCTCAGTCTTTGACAGTGATATTACTCTTCTCCCCCACATCAAACGCACTAAAATCTTGATAGATTTCTTAACTGCCCTTGTGAAGACATAGGTTTAAAGTCAAAGGTGAATGCTATTTTACTCTGCAGAAGCTTTCTTTGTTATTATTGTTCAGTTTTGTTATTACGACATTAAAAACTCATCACAAAGAAATATTTTTCTGTTAGCGTATAACACAGAGCTAGGTGATACTAGCCCTTTAAAAAAGCAAACTGCATTTGTACTTTAGAAAAGGTGCTGCTTCTGACATCATGTCTAAGAGTTCTTCAGTGTTAATGAAACATTGATGGTCTTATTATGTTACCTCACCATGAAAAATCACAATAAAATCCACTTGGTATCTGGTATCCAAAGATTATTTTATTTTCTTCTGTGTTTGCAATTAAAAGTGTCAGTACACAGAGGCATTTTTAAAACAGATTTATCATGATAATCATGGCATAGTCCCCTCCATTATACACTCAGAAGATGACTATTTGTGAGGATTAAAAGATGACCAGTTTTGCTTTTGAATATGGGCTATGAGGATCCTGTTAAGGAATATATAGTCAAAAATACCTAGGATATTTAAATTATGACAGACTACTCATAATAAACAGTATGTGTGAGCGTTATTGATTTTCACTATTGGAATTATTTTCAAGAGAGTGCAAAAGATTTGTGCATTCTTTAGTATCTTAAATGTTCTCAGGAAAATTTATATTAGCCACCTCTGGGCTTAAGAGTTGGGCTGGTTTTGAAATTGAGAATGTAAGCTAATAAGATGTCAAGATCTTTGACTTTTTCTTATGAGCACTGCTATGAAGAGTTCTGTTGAGCTACATAAATGATAGACCTATGCCTTAAACCTTGGGGTGAAGGAGGAACAAAACTTTAGGTGTGTGAAATTTATTTTTTAAAAGTGTTGCTATTTTAAGAATAGCAACACATTCTAACTGCATTTAGCTTCAAAAAGTTCACACAGTAGTCATTCCAACCTGACATTATTATACATATATCTACCAGAATGAGAAACAGCAATATTGATTGCTCCTCCCACCCACTGCCTTTGAATATAGTATCTCCTTCCTCACCACTTTTGACCTCTGAAGAATTCTTCGTTTTCACTTCCCATCCCACATCACCTGTATGATGGTGACACTTTTACAAAAAATACCAACTACAACAAATAATCAATAATCTAGGATATAAAAAATTATTTTAGCCAATAAATCTGTGCACCTAAGAATGCAAAACTTGAGTTTCAAGCTACTGGAACTAAAGCAATTTGTATACATTTGCATTTTGTTTTTTCTCCAGCCAAGATGTGAGACAATGGCTTGGGCAAAAATTTTGGGTTAACAGCAAGAAAAACAGAATGCTTGTGGGGAGATAGTGGTGGTTTGGGTTTTTTGGATGTTTTGGTTGTTTTGGTTTTGGTTTCGTATACATGCAAGTATCATTATTTTTCATATATCTATATCTGCTCTAAATTAAGGACTTTAGCTGAAATGATTCTTTCTAGTAAGAAGGGAAAAAATTATTGACTGAGTCACTGTACTCTTTTTTCATAACATGGTCCCAGACAAGTGTATATAGTTCACATCACATCCATGTTTTTCTACAGCTTACTTCATGAAAGGGTGTGAAACAGATGTCACAGAAGTCAAAATGATTAAAAACACAAGATGCTTCCTTTCAGTCATACTTGTAAGATGGTATCTTTCAAAGATTTTCCTGGGTGGCTGTGGAAGAGATTGAGTTTGTCAAAGAAAGAACAAGTGTGGGTGACCAATCCAAATATTGAAGAGAAATAAACTCTTTACTATGAAATGCTTATCTTCAGTTCTGCTTTACTAGCTAAACAACATATTCTGCATCACTAACTTCATAGCCTTCTTTCACAGATTAGATTAAAAAGCATAAGGGTGAAGATTATTTTACTTTAGCATGAACTCTTGCTTATTGACAATCTCTTACCAAACGAATCCTGTTTCAAGCTCATGACATCGGGTTAATCTAAACCACAGTTTTAGAAAAGTACCCTACCTTGATTCAAAGTTTGCATCCCAAAAAAATGGGATGGAATAGGAACTCCTTCCTAGGCACAGTTCCCAAACCTAATCATTTTAACACATTCCCCGTGAGACTTTTTTTTTGCACCCATATTGACAGTCTCTAAAGCAAGTGACTGGAATTTTTATTTGAATTTTCAGGCAGGAAGGAATTTATATGAAAGAATAAAAATCTCATATCAAAGTTTCTAATGCATCTCCCAATGTTATCTGGCATTGACTGTCATCAGACAAAGGCACCCTACATGAAAGATACTATTTTACTCAACATCTGTAGGTTCTAACAGAGAGGCTGAGTGAAACTAGTAAAAGCATTAAGTGATTTTCATGGAAATTTCTAAATGTAAACCTTTTAGAAAAAAAAAAAAAAATCTAGTATGATTGCAAATGTCTCATAATGTTCTGATAATGGAATTTGGGTTTGCATGCCTTTTATTGTTTTATGGTTGTCACTGTTAATAAACCTGGTTCAAGCTAGTAGATAATACTGTGACTGTACCATAATGCCTCATACATTTTCTAAGCTGACACATTAAGCTAATAATGTCATACTTCATGCTCTCACATGATGAAGAAGTTTACTAAGAATTTTTGCAAAGCTCACAGTTATCTTTTAAGACCAACTGGATTATGCAGGATAGGGAGTCTCTTGTTTGCTCGATTGGTTTGTCCATGTAAGTGTTTACAACAGGAGATTCCTGCAGCTGCAAACACAAGTTTATTGCTGTGTGAGAGAAAGAGAGAGGCTTGGGTAGCCAATTAAGAGATGCAATGTGGTGATTGCTCCAGGCTAGAAAAATGT
This sequence comes from Merops nubicus, assembly GCF_000691845.1. Lineage (NCBI taxonomy): Eukaryota > Metazoa > Chordata > Aves > Coraciiformes > Meropidae > Merops > Merops nubicus. Next base: position 46,594 of record NW_008619372.1, on the reverse strand, counting down.
CAACATCAATTTCAGGTTCCTCACATAAAACCAATCAGCAATAGACTTTGTTTCAGCTTTTCCTCTCTTGCAGGTTTTTGGTTATATTAAATTTTATAAACAGGCAAATTGAACTGAGCCCTTCACCATTTTGAAGAAGGATTTCTGTTTGTGTAAGTGAAGGTTAATAGGAAATGCAAATATGATATGCATACCAATTATTCTTTTAAAATGTTTCACCTTCTGTACCCCTCTTCAAGTCAATTTCCTTCCATGTAGGAGTGTTTTACACTGAGTTCCCTAGAGTTTAGCCATTTGAAAATGTACAGGCATCATGAATATAAATTGGTTTAAATATTCCTGTTTTTTAAGTGATACCCAAACAAGATATGTTGTCTAATTTCATTTAGCTACAGTGATTTGATGGTTTCTGTAATTTAATCGTGTTTCAGAGCAACTTGCCCTCCAACACAGAGAAGTAGCTTGCAGCTCTTCTATCAGATTAATGATTGCTACAGTAAAATATCTGAAGTGTTCTGTTCAAAAAAATGGTGTAGCCATTCCCCTTCTCCCAGTATGTATGTATAAGATACGGATATGGGCTTCAAGGGAAACTTTTTTTTTTTCTTTTCCAGATAAATATTAACTACCAAGTACATCTCTTTCAAGTTTCAAGTGGTTCATGTACATTTTTAGCCCTAACGATGGTTTCCTGAGGAAACTGTCAGGTTCTGGCCCTTCCCAGCTCAGAATTCTTCCATGGTATACTGCAAGTGCGACTGACTTTTCACCGTGACAAGGCTCAGAGGGAGATAGTACATTCCTCCTGCAACTCAGCTCTCAGATGAAATTTTCCTTCTTTGCTAAAGAGACAAAGCCTTTCATGCCGATCTAAAGAATAAATCATTTGGATGAATCTGATCCAGCCATGTAGCAAGGCTGTTCTATCCTTGCAAAAAAAAAAAAAAAAAAAAAACCAAAAAAACCAACCAAACAACAACAAAAAAATTCTTATGTGTTATATATTATGACAGTTTCAGGTCTCTGGACTGTAATCATCACAACTGCTCTGATCAACCCATATAAGGGTGTCCTCATGAGTAGTACCACTAGAATTATGAATGTGATTTATGAATACTTTTCCATGCTAGGGATATATAAACATAGACAGCATCTTCCTCATCAGAGAGTTCTTAAAAATCAACCAACCTTCAGATGCTATTGGAGATATCATAAGGGTGAAGCTTTTATTTGAAAAAAGACAGGATACAGATTACTTCTGCTTTATAGACCTCTTTGTCATGGACATTTAAAAGCAATTGATACAAAATTTGGTTTTCTACAATATTTTTTTTTTTCCTGAAAACACTTATATACCTAGTCTTATACTTTCCTTCTTCATATATTTTAGTTGTAGACCTTCTGGCTGGATACAGATATCCTCTGCAAACATACGACTATGTGATCCTTTCAAAATCACAATTTTTAAAGATTTATTTACATTCTTCACTGAGATATGATCAAACATGCTGTTTGAGCACAAGACCATTTCTAGAAGAGACCTGGGATATTAAACACATATGTTCTTCAGCTCTTAAGGGTTGATGTCTAAGACTATCTGAAATTTACATCAGCAAAGTATTCCTAAAGAATGATCACCTAAGTTGTGTATGAATGTAGGTGACTTGCTCAGTTTGCTGCTGCTTCTCATGAAGTTTTTGGTGCTACAGCAGTCTCTAGCAGTTTAATTCAAGTTTAATGCTACCCTTGTCATTTTTAGCAGTATCATTTAAGTAACTAAATCCACTTATATAACAGAGTTTCTTGAGATAAAATAGCCTTATATTTTGTTTTATTGCTTGCAATGTGAAAGTAAATGAAAAAAAATCCAAATAAAATTATGTTTGTGATTAGTTGTATGAGTTAAACACTTTTTTTTCACAGAAAGCAATACATCTTCTGCACTCTGTGGAGCCTTGCTAGGTAGTTATTTGATTTTTTTTCCCCAGAATATGCAGTCTGTCTCTTCCATTCGTATTTTAGCATCTCAGTATGAATGCAATGCAAATATTGCTCTTCTTCGGCTATCTTTACTATTCCTGCAGTCTAAAGATGGTGCATTGCTCCATGTGTGTTAACTGCTGGTTGCAATGACTGAATGCTTTGCCTGTCAAAATTACCTTCTACCTTTCTACCTGCAGAACATATCAAGGCTTAGAAATACTTGTTGGAATGAGAGTTACCTAATTCTGAATATAACAAAGGTATTCCATTAGAAGATACAGACATGAATACTTCAGAAAGAAATTATTCTCTCTTTTGTTTTTCTTGTCTGAGTTAAATATTTTTATAATTTCTTAAGAAAATTAAAAATGAACAGGAGATCTGTAAAGAACTTTTCTTATCTGTTCACAATTACTTCATTCTGAGTTTCCTTTCTAGGGAAAGGAGCCTCATGCACTGAAATTAGTCTGAGCTACCCAAGTTCATGAGAAATGGAATGAGCAGGAATCCTGGACAAATTAAGATAATGAAACATTTTAAAATTAATATTTAAGAGTATTTTGATTGGTCTGGCAATAAGACTACCCTATTTGGAATGACTATTCTGAGTGTAAGCAGTATGAGATGTTTATGGTTTAGTTAAGGAAAAACTAATCTTGTTATATTCTTCACCCACTGAGAATCAACAAAGATTTTGAAGTCAAAGGATGCATCTAGACTATTATGTTTAAACACTGTGCCTAGCAATAGATATTCTCCTTGAATATCTGACATCTTTTGTTGTCTTTGCTATACTTTAACAATGCACTGCACAATGCAGTTATGTATTAAAAAAAAAAAAAATTTTTTTTGAGATTTGCTACTTTTTAAGATGTCAGTTATCTTCTGAGAATAAGTATTTCCTGTTTATTCTCCACGTATCATTTGGATATGTAAGCTTCTTTGGCTTTTTGGATTTTCAGGTAGGACATCTGCTTTCTAGAATATTAAGTCATCTACTGAATTTAAAATAATTCACAGACTGCCTTGTCACCCTTGATGTCACCTTTGTATCTTTTTATTTAAAGGACTTTATTTTTGAGATGGAGTATCCTGAGCTGTGTATAATATACAAGATGTGGACATAGCAGCTACTGTTAACATCACAAAATTGTTTTCTGATTTATTCTCAGTTCCTTTCCCAAGAATTTTTCATATTGTCTTGTCTCTTTGATTGCTGGGGAAAACTGAGATGACATTTTGAAAAATGAGCAATGATGGCTTTGAATTGTCTTCTACAAGTGATAATATCTAATCTAGAGTCCATAGATTTCTATAAGTACAATGATGATTAACCAGATTTTTAAGGTTGACCCATTTTAGTGAAAAGTAAGAACACCCTCATCTCGAATAAAATTTCTCTCCACACCATCAGATGATGTCTTACCTTACATAGAAACACACATTTTTTTTTCCTGGTGTTTCCAGATTAAACAAACCTTAATATTTTTTTTCAAAGGTATGGAACATGAACTAGTGATTTTTGCTGTTTCAACAATTTCACAGTTTTTACATACTTCCAAACCCTGAATTAAAACATTGCTATAGAAACATTGTGTATTCAACACTATTTTTTAGTAATTTATGGAGAAGAAGTATTAGGTATGGTTTTGAAATTTTCAATCAATAAGACACTAATTTTCATTTTATAATCTAGTACAATTGCAGTGTGTTGCCTGAAATAACTGCCTTTAAGTAAGACAACAGACAATTTCAGGAAATGGAAAAGAAAATGAACTGTATAGATTCAGTGCATAATGAAGAAGGGTGTATTTTCAATCTATATGTACCTAAATATCTAAAAGTATTGTATCATTACCCAATGCTAAGAAATATATTTAAAAAAAAAAAAATAAATTCAAGCTTATAATAACCTCTGGGAGGAGCAATTACTGTAGTATAGGACACTGCCACTGGACACTCTTGTGAAGTCCCTCTCCAGCCTTACTGAAGATTGCCCTGAAGGTATTGGAAGGCAGTTATAAGGTCCCCCCAGAATCTTTTCTTCTTCAGGCTGAACAATCCAAGTGCCCTCAGCTTATCCTCACAGGAGAGATGCTCCAGCCCCTGGAAGGGGTGCCACATTGCAGCACGGGATGACTGTGAGGATTTTGCCTTCTGATGAGAAATGAGTCACAGAAACAGCATGGGAAGGGCTGAGTGCAACCCCCATTCCTTATTCCCCTGCACTGCTGGAGGGAAGGACAGAGAGAGCAGAAAGGACAGCTGAGCTCTTTCTTCCAGGAAGAGTGGAGGGGTGGGAACAAGGTGTTTTTAAGCACCAACTGTTTTTCTCACTCTCCAACTCTGATTTGATTGATAAATTGGTGGTGGGTTTGCTGTTTAAACTAAATTAATTTTGTTTCCCCAAGTTCAGTCTGTCCTTTGCCCATGATCATAAATGGCAACTGAGCACTCCCTGTCCTTTTGCCTCAACCGTTGAGCCTTTTGTTGTATTTTTTCTCCCCTTAGAATCTTAGAATCATTAAGGTTGGAAATGACCTCTAAGATCACCAAGTCCAACCATCATCCAAAACTACCATTACCATTGAAACATGTGCCCAGGTGCCACATGTAAATGTTTTTTAAGCACCTCCAGGGATGGTGACTCTACCACCTTGCTGGGCAGCCTGTTCCAGTGCCTCACTACTCTTTCAGTAAAGACATTCTTCAGGTTATTCAATCTAAACCTCCTCTGGCACAACTTAAGCCCATTTCCTCTTGTCCTATCACTAGTAACGTGGGACAAGAGACCAGCACCCTCCCCACAACAACTTCTTTTCAGGTAGTTGTAGAGAGCGTTATGGTCTCCCCTCAGCCTGCTCTTCTCCAGACTGAACAATCCCAGGTCACTCAGTTGGTCCTTGTAAGACATGTTTGTTCCCCAGACCCTTCACCAGCGTCGTTGCCCTTCTCTAGACCCACTCAAGCAACTCAGAATCCTTATCCTGTGGTGCCCAAAACTGAACACAGTACCCAAGCTGTGGCCTCACCAGTGCAGAGTCCAGGGACATGATCACTTCTCTACTCCTGCTAGCCACACCATTTCTGATATAGGCCAGGATGCTGTTGGCCGCCTTGGCCACCTGGGCATGTTGCTGGCTCACGTTCAGCTGGCTGTACACCAGCACCTGCAGGTCCTTTTCAGCAAGGGAGCTTTAAAGCCACTCCTCCCCAAGCCTGTAGCATTGCCTAGGGTTGTGACCCAAGTGCAGGACCCAGCACTTGGCCTCATTGAACCTCAAGCAATTGATCTTGGCCCATCAATTCAGCCTGTCCAGATCCCTCTGCAGATCCTCCCAACCCTTGAGCAGATCAACATAGCCACTCAATTTGGTGTTGTCTGCAAACCTACTGAGGGTGCCCTTGATCTCCTCATCCAGGTCATTGATAAAGATATTAAACAAGACTGGCTCCAAAACTGAGCCTTGAGGGGCACTGCTTGTAACTGGCCGCCAACTGGGTTTTACTCCATTAACCACAACTCTCTGTGTAGAGGGCTTAAACCACTACATTGACCTATCAAATAGAATTTAAAATAAAAGAATGATTGCAATGCTTCTTATGCTGTGTTTTAAAGAAAATAAGCAACCTGAGCTGCCTTGGAAGGAACAAAAGAGTGTTAGCCAGGAGAAGGACACTTTGGAATACCAAAACAAAGTTCAGTATTTGACAGGTAAATGAGACTTACTGATGATACACAGTAGCAGTGTGAACATTACTCCCATTGCACAGTTCTCAGTGGACTTCATGAACCTGTGGTGGGAGCTGTAGGTGAACAATGCTTCTTGAATGTTGTCAGAAATAAAGAGCCCTGAGTTAAATGGTAGAGGAGTAAGAGTCTGAATGTATCAAACACAGGGCATCTATTACAGAATATCTGATGATTCTAATTGATTTGTTTTGTCTCTAACAGCAATTTCCCATGTGATAGATTTGTAAAGAAATTGGAAAGCTTTAATTAATCAGAAAGATGAAGATTTGGGCCAGCGTAGTCATGGTTCCATAACTTCAATATGCAAAATCATCAACTTGTCATCCTTGAAAAAAAAAAATCAAGCAAAACCAGATGTACAGACACTTAGTCATTCCTTATGTCAATGATAAAGAAAAAGCTGGATGAGTGTGGCTTCAAAGAAATATGTCATGTTTGGTATAACTGAAATGTGGCAGAGTTTTTCTTATAGATAGTGGGTTTGATAGTTACAACTGGCATACTATTGAGATATAACAGGCAAGGGAGAAAACCATATTTACACTAGATATCATTATTTCACAGATTACTAAGGATCATGAAAACATAAAAAGAATTAAGTGTAACTTTTAAAATAGTGCTAAAGTTCTCTGAGAAATGCTGATCTCTAAAGACAACTGCTCTTTAAGAATCTGTCCATCTGTAGACAATAATTCTGTATATACTATTCTACATGAATAACTGAGAAAATTTTTGGTTTGTAATTTGTTCCTTACAGATATAAAATGAAAAATTTCTTGCAGCAAGTCATGCATTCAACAAAGCCAATTTACAGTTTAACAGGCATCAGAGTTAAACACTATATAAAGATTGCAATTGCTTAGTTCTAATTTATTAGGATCTTGATCAATATCCTTGATGTAAATATATCGTGGTAGTTGGTAACTATGTACACATTTGCACTCATGTAGACTTATAAGGTAATTTTAATTGTTTTAACGTGTTGTTATAAAACATGAGTTTTTCAGATCTTATATGACAAAATTATCAGCTTAAGCCAATTAAACCTTAGTTAGCCAAAATAAGTTATAAGATCAGCAAATATTGAAAGTATGAGACAAATATGAACTTGGACCTCCCAAAGGACCAAAATTTAGCAGGAACAGCTTGAGTGCTAAGTAGCAAATCAATTCAACATTTGCTTTGTTTAGACTGAGGTAAGATTAGTATAGGTCACTATTTAGTATAAACTAAGATACAGTGTTAGGATTAAAAATGAAATTGTCAGAATTCTGACTGAATTCCTCTGTATTTAAAATCATATTTGCATAAAAGCTTCCCTCTGCAGTTCTCAAAATCCTCCTTAAGAGACAATAAACTTTCTGATCCAGTAGACAATTTTTCTGTAAGTCTTTAAAATGATCTGTATTTCTGACTTTTGCTTATATACTCTTCCTCTCTTAAACTTGTTTTATCTTTTTTTCTGTTTGACCACATTTTGACAGTACCAAATGACTTTACCATGCTCTATTCATGTTTCTTTAGTCTTCACTTGCTCACTGTGCTATGTGACGCAGTTGTTCAACTATATTCTTTTCATGTTACTGTGAAAGTCCTTCCCTTCATAAAAAAATTTCTTGAGCTCTTAATGACTTGCAAACTGATGGTTAACAGAAATGGAGATCTGTAAAATTTGCTGTTGAGGCACTAGAAATCAGAAATAGAAAATTAGAATTATGTATGTACTGTTGACATTTATAAACATATTTGATACATACATGTATATTTAAATATACAGATAATCTCTCATGTATATATGCTTTAATGGACAATTGGTGTTGATATACTTGACTGGAAATAACTGAAATGAAAAATTATTTAATAAAAATATAAAACCTCATGGATTTATAAATTCTATATTTAAAAGTACATTATCATTTGTTGAAACAGTTAACAAAGCTAAGAATTTTAAATATGTATCAAGAAAAAGAAAAATGATGAGTCATGTGTTTTCATTGCTAAAGAATGAATACATTTCAGAAACCTTTCATAAATGCTTCTATGTTGTTTTGGAATCAAACAGACGTGTATAGGTTCTATATGATGCTGTAGCAAAGTGAGAGACATTGTGGCTAAAATTACACATTTACAAAGTTGTTCATATAATGTATGCTAAAGAATCATAAAAGAGCAACTGAGAATTCTCTGAACCACTAATGTGAGTTATTAACACAGTGGGGAAATCTTAGAAAGTCAGACAGAGGGGATGACCCTAGGAATGATATACCAGTTGGTGTGTCCATATTGTCCTTATAATTATACTAACTGCTATGTGTTTACTTAAGTGGAGTAACAGATTTTTTTACTTTTGCTGCATTGCATTTCAATTAACCATTGGACAAAGTTGTCCAGAGACCCTGTGGAAGTCATCCTTGGAGGTTTGCATGACCTGACCTGGCAAGGATCTAAGCAATTGATCTGAATTTAGTGTTGACCACACTTTAAGCAGAAGGATAATCTCAGTAACTAGCCTGATGATTGCTCACCCTTTCTCTATGCTTTCTTGCTATTTCATAGACTGTGCTGGGGTAGGACATTTGGCAAGGTATTCTGGTCAGAAATGACTCAAATATAGATGAAATAGGAGGAAAGCATTTATTCACAATATTCAAAACCAACAACACAGCTAAAACTGTGACACTGATAAAGAAATACAAAACATGCTTAATCTGTTCACAGGAAAGCTTTGGTTCTGTAGCAAATGAGTGTGTAAGTGAAACAAGAGATGGATGTATACAGTATCTCCCTCTCACAGTAACAGTGCTAATCATTGTGAAGCACTTTTTTAATCTTAAAATCAGAAAGTTCTCCTGTTTGATTTTCCAAGTTTAATTTTTCAGGTTTAAGTTTTCCAAGTTTAATTTTCCAAGAGACCTTTCATAATCTTTCTTGATGCATGTCTGTTTGGGGTCCTGTCCCCTCTTTCTTCATACACTACACCTCAGATTCGATACTGCTTGGAATAGTTAGGAATGTCTCACCTTGTGAATCCCACCATGATGAATTTAATCTTCCATTCCAGGTTTAGTTTAACACTTCCATATCCAAGATGTCTTCTGGCCATTCAACTTTACCCATACACCTCAAACGTCTCTGTGTGTCAATTGGCTAAATAACTACCAGAATGTCTTCTTATCCCAGCGAGGTGTAAAACCCTCTCCTCCTTCCCCTGTTGCTGTTCGTAGAGTAGTGTGCACACACATATGTGCTTTTTTCAAGGTGAAATCTTTCTCTCAGTAGATTCCGTCTGCATCAGCCTGCTCTTGAACAGACATACTTGATGTCATCATCTTGATAGAATAAATACACTGATTTAGATAAGCACAAGCATCTCCTTTGTACACCTTCAGGTAAACAGTGGGTTTGTGTGACTGAGCTTCAGCACCTCTGTCTGAGATACTGTATGACAAGAAAACAGATTAGTTTCCCTGTGCGAGTCAGCTTTTAAGTATAAGAAACTTCTGGCAGATGCTCTTTTATGTCCCTTTTTACAGATATGATTCATGTTCTGGGAAGTGTCTTCAGAGGTCCATAACCATAACTTGTTTTGCTATTTGGATTGCTCATACAATGCAATGTCTCATTTGCATATAAAAGTTATATAGCAATATCTCTTTATGTGCTGTTATCATTACTGGACTGCTTTATTTTGGAGCATGACAGATAGAACAAGTTTACTTAGACTTGAACCAATGGTTTGGTAAAAGCTATTTTCTAAATCTCCATTAAGAAGAGTAAATGAACAACATAAGGGAGTGTAAGTGTTCAAGGCAGTGAGATAAATCTTCCACTTTCCCTCACTAACAAAAATATATTTGCTACAATTTTCCATTAACTCAAGGCAGAGATGGTATTACCTTATTAACACTGGGAATTCATGCAGATGACACAGTTTTCCTTTTCATAGTTAAAAATGTTTAATTTCAGTAGCTCTTGCTGTGCCAAAAGGACTAGATTTTAAAGATATGCACCTCTGTAAATCTTATATATTATTTTTGCTGGTATTATACTGAAAGCTGGTATGGTAGGAGTACATATTGAGTTAAAATATATTCATCTTCATCCCAAAATAGAGCTGCATAAGTTTAATTGCATTCATGTTGTCTTTGGTAAGATCAATAGCAGCCTTAATTTACTAACAGAAAATCTTAAAAGAGTTTCTATGAATATTAAGTAACTCAAATCAATATGAGTTTGTAATTAATTACTTGTTCCAGACAAAAGTAACTGTATTTTAATTTCTTGAAATGTCTTTCAAGTTCATGAAGATGGAATAGTTCTGTTGTGTTTATATTGTGTTTATACACAGTGCCACTTAAAGAAGGAAACCTACCAAAACCTGTCTCCTACTAGAAATATTGTATTTTTATGTGCTTAATGATATGAGACAGAATTAGTTAAATAAAATTGTAGCTCTTCTTTCTCTCTAACAGAGAGAGATAATTCACATAAATAAAAGAAAATGACAGAAGGAACTAATGTAGTTCAATAGTTCTGTTTATAAGAAATAATTTTCTGGAGGAAACTATTGTACAGTTTGTCCATATACAGGAGGAGATAAAAGTAGTGTTTATCATATTTTCTCCCTTTCCATCTGAATAGAAGTTTGTATTGAATCTTGCCTCAAACTAAGAGCTCTTCAAGAAAGGTCATTACACAGATTCCAATCAGTCATCCCATTGTAAATGTGGATTGCCTTTATTGAACTCACCAGCATAACTCTGGAATTACTGCAGTGTAATTTGGCACATGCAATATAACAAGATAAAAACCCCAGTGGCATGATGCAAAAAGAAAAAAATATATGCACATAAAAATCGTAATTCTTTCAGCAATGTATTTAGTGGGTCTGTGTAAAGTTCTTTTCAAAGGAGTGTGCCAGATAAGCAGGTTGAATGATATGCACAATGTTCTAAGCTACAACTGCAGGAGTTGATTTTTCTGCAGCTGGTGTTAGTATCTGCTCACTGCACAGTAGGCAGAAGTGTAGACAGTCCAAGCATCATTTCAGGAACTGTGCGGTATAATGGAAAAGGTCCTCAGGTGCAAACATTCTGTACATAATTTTAAATGGTTTAATTAGATAAAATCATCCAAAAGGTGCTCTTTATTTTTTTTCATAAATCTGAACTTGAAATATTTATTTTTACCATCACTGAAGCTGAAAAACACAAGATAAACCCCAAAGACTTCGTAGATTATATTTGTTTTTCAAGAAATGAACTTTGCTCATTGATTTTTCTGGGATTCAATACATATACATAGTTGTGTGATAGGGTATAAAATATTGTTCACACTAGTTATGATGGTTGAAATTCACAGGAAAAGGAAAATGGAAAGTGATTTATAGAGTGTAAACTTGGACTGCTTCTATAAAGTTTCTCATATCTGTGTTTATTTTAGTATGTGAATGTTGTGACTCAAAAAATCATGTTGTTATAATAGTTTCTCTAAGTAAAAAGGTATCAACTCAGAGCCTAAGATATGTACATATGTAAAGGTGACAGCCAAGAAATGTATGTGCATTTGTAAATATGATTTATTTTAGAAAAATATTATAATAGTTTAGAAATTCTTTAGTTACCACAACTCTATGCACATGAACGTTCTGGGGAAAAAAAAGGCAAAACTCTGAAGAAGCTAACTCTATCTACAGTGATATAAAGGTTACTAATTCAGTAACTAAAAATACATTAAGCCTGCTAGCTGAACTAAATCCACTCCACCAATAATAAATAAATTCTAGAACATTTGCAAACCACTGAATATTAAAAATCATCCTCATACACTTGAAATCTGCTGTTCATTACCTCCTGCCCCTGTGCCAAATGTAAATATGCACAATGTTCGCTGTCTAGTTGCCAGTATCCCAAACAACTACCCACTTGTTAAATTATATGTGGCATTTTGAAACACAGCCTTGTCTCTACAGTCTATTTCTAGGAATCTGTCCAATACAATATGTATTAAATAAGAAAATATTGTATATTGTGTTCTAAACACAGTGCTTTTCATAACAGAGGAGTATAAATGAAAGAAGTAGAAAAAAATAAGCTGCTGTGTTGTTCATGACGCTAGTGATACATTTCAAGTAAGTGAGAAATAAGAAGCACTTTATTTTATGAACTTTGCTTAAAAGCAAAAGTGTCTGTTCACTCAATTATCAGTACATCTTTCCATCCTTATTTGGGTCACTCTCCTATTGCTCTCCTATCTTCATTAAATATTTTATACAAGCGTTTAAGGATAAGGTCTACCTTTAGTACAAGGATGTAGAGCTTGCCTTTAGTTAACACTTACCTCAGATTGTGCACTGATTAACAGAAACTTGATGGAATTAGCTCTTGTATTTTAGAGGGTTTTAATTTTTTTGCAATAAAGGAAAGTGTCTATAAACTAAGATTTCTGATACCGTTGACTGGTTTCTCAGTTTCCTCCTATTTGAAATTATTGGAATTTTGATAGCGAGAGACAGAATTCACAATTCAAAAAATTTTGGGTATTTCTTTCTTTATTTTTCTTTCCCCCCACACTGGGAATAATTAAGAATTTGAAGCTGCTCAACAGTTTGAGACCATTGTGAATAACTTACTTTTTTACGTCACACTTTTGAGCAAAACATGATGTTTTCAATAAATCAAATAAATCAAGAGTAATTGGCTTGCTCAAGCATTTTGTCTCTGATCATTGTGATGGCCTAGAAAAGCAAGTTAACGAGAGAGACAAAACCCTTCGCTCCAGTCACTGACAGATGTTGAAGCTGCATTTGAACTTTGTGGATAATGCTGTTTTTTTCATTAATGAGGCTAAGCTTTGTTAGCCTATCTGTAGTAAAACAGAAAGATCTTTTAGTGTGTTGGATGCATACCAAGGCTGTGGAAAAACTTTGCAGCTCCTGATGTTAAATGCAATGCGATTGATGCATCGTTAGAGATATAAAGTTGGAAGTTAAATTAGTTATTGAACTACCTGCAGACTGATAACATCTATTTAATTGTGACTGGACAGTAAGACTGACAATCACATAAATCCTCATATCACACCAGAACTAGTTCAATATCTCAAGCATATAGATACTGTTGTCCTTGAAAACACCAGTAACACAAAAAGCTGGATTTGGTGGAGAGGGCTTTTTTTTTGCCCTTTTTTAAAATTTTTTTTTCCTGAATGATAAATAATCTCAGCTGCAGAACAGTTGTACTGGCTTTGAAGAATAAAGTGTGCATGTGTCCCATATCACAAGTTCACAAGAAAAGTTATGTCTTGTAATCATGATATGGTCTAGGTGGTCCATGTAAACATGCTACTAAGCTGTCTCATGAATATAGACATACTGTCCCACAGTAAGCCAAAAACTTGCAAGTTAAAAAATTTGCTGGTTTTCCTTCCTTGTTTCGTGTGATTGCATTGTTGATTTTTTTTTTTATTGTTATTTCAATTTTTTTTAACAGCCTAGCTATACAAACAAGATAAGGGATAATCAAAAACAGATCCAGGACTTCCTCCAGTCCACACCTGTTATTCTAAGACAAAAGTGGCATGGTTTTATCCATATTCCACTCATAAAGCTGAGAATAAGACCCTGTATATGAGTAATAACACAGTGAATATTTAATCTACTGCAAAACCACTTCCTAACGTGCAACTTCAAACTTGGTCATGTTAGTAAACTTGGGATAATGCTGAAACTGGTAAGAGTATGGTTTAATAATGTATTACAAATTAGTTGTTGACCATGTTTCCAATGACAAATTCAACTGCTCAGTTGCAAGCACTTTTAATAATTCATTCCAGCAGTTATCAGCCATGTTTTCTGTCACAGATATGATGGCTTAATTATAGTCACTTTTTTAAGCAACATTTTGTCTACATGTTGCAGTCTGTTTACAGTAAAGGAGATGGCAATGTCCTATTCTGCATCTTCAGGAAAAGAAAACCCACTTACTGCGTAAGTTCATGGGTAATACAGGAGTCACTACTGTACCTTTCTCAAGCAGTTACATTTTCAAACTGCTTTATACTAGCAGCTTATAGATTTTCTTTATCCTTCTTTAAAAAATACTGATATGCATAAACTTACCTAAGATACACAAACAAGACAAGCATCTTTATGAAAATGCTGTGTCATAATGCGCTATTTCTTGCTGAAAGCAATTTTTGAATTGCAGTGAACATTACTTGGGAGATAGCTTTATTACCGTCTGCAAGCTGATTTATTTTGAATAAACTCCTTTGTGACAAAACAAACATATTTCAGAATCTTTCACCACACAAAAGACATCTGGAAATCACCTCAGACGGATTCCAACTGGGAACTGCCACAAATTAGTACCGTGACCACTGTGAATGAACATTCACAGTGAAGTGAAGTGAAGTGAAGTGAAGTGAAGTGAAGTGAAGTGAAGTGAAGTGAAGTGAAGTGAATCTCATTGAATCTCTGGCTTCATATAGAAATTGTAGCTTTTTCACATGTACCTTTTCTTGGGAAATGGCTATCTCGGAAAAAATGGGAAAATGTGGCTTTGAGAAGTCTGATCTACTATTATCTTATTCCATATAATTCCCAAGAGAAGTACAAATGGTTCAGACTGGTTGAAAACTTGGGCAGGCAAACTAAAGAATATCAAGTATAATGCATAATGGTTTTGTTAGTGACTAGGAGCACAAGTTGGTAAATTTCTGCAAAAAACTGTGCTTTGTAAAGAGGCACACCAGCGTGGGCCTCTCTCTTCATTCTCTTCTTCACTGAAAGGAGAATCTAAAGGGAGGCAGAGAAGATTGCCCTCCTTTTCCGTGCCTTTCTGTACGCTAGTGACTGCTGTCTGCCTTAACAGCATAATTAAGACTTTAGTAAAAGAATATGCATGTAGTTAACTGTTGCTCAGAAAGAAATATGTTCATTTTAAGCGATGTTATTACAAAAGAATAGTCCAGCTCCATGTCAGCCTGAAGCGTCACACTCAGATTTTCTTTGTTCTTAACAGGAGCTGAATGCAATGAGTTGAATGTTTTTACTACCTGAGCTTGTGTGTGGAGCTTGAAACACATACATGTAGATCATACTATGGATATAACCATAATAGGACAGTGAACTAGGACAAATTTACAGATCAACCAAGTCAAAGATCAAGCAGAGATAAAAAAAATTGAAAAATTGTGTAATCTTCTGAATGGTAATTATAAATATTAGTGTAAAGATTTTTTCCTTAAAAACTACATTCCATTAGCTTTTTTTTTTTTTTTTTTTTCTATTTGTTCATTTTTATTATCAGTAATTTATAGAACAAGCAAGATTAAGTATGAACAGGAGTAAAATTTTCATAGCTTCTTTTGGGGATACTGTTTGTGTTTGACAAATTATGTGTTTGTGTATGTGAGTGTGCGGGGAAAAGGACAAGCTAAGAATGCTAATATTGCAACTATAACTCACTTATTCTTTTCTTTCCCTTCATTAAGTTTATAAATAAAAATTTTTCAGTTCCAGTTCCAGTCCAAAGTAGGTATGCTTTAATGAGAAATGAATTAATTCATGAAAAAATAGTGTTGAAAGGAGATTTATCTTTTATAAATGGTGTTATTTCAGCCATCTTTTTTTCCCTGAAAGATTGTAAAAACTCATGGTTGCTGAATGTTGCAAGTGAAATTATTGTTTTCTGACATGTTATGTATGAGTCAGTTAAACTATAGCATTAAATAATGACAATAGCTTATTTTATTTGTTACAGGCAGTGTAAAGTGTGATTAAAAAGAAACACAGTGACTGGTCTTTGGGTGGTGTTTTCTTTTTCCTTACTGACAAGCTTTTCTCCATTGGGCATCTTCTTTTCCCTGTTAAAATAATATCCAGTTTAATGAATGCTTGGTCTCTCAGCTAAAAATCTGCAGTTTTGGGACTGATCCAAAAAGAAGTGAAATCAATGAAAATCTTTCTGTTTGTTTCAGAGGGCCTTGAGTCAAGCTTTCAGCTAGGCAGCTGTTTGGTACTTGTAAGCAGTATAAATCTCTCTTTTGGATAATACACATTTTTATGTACTGTAGAGCTACTCTATGTAAATTTCTAGTTCAATAACAACATGTCTCTTTTCAGGTGACATTCTCCAATTTCTTCATGTGTACCTGATCTGAATATAACTTGTAATAGAGATAATTGCTAAATGTGACACCTAATTTGACTGAAGTAAAAAACAAGGCTGTCAAACCAGAAATGCTAAATAATACGATTTCCAGGAAGCAACTAACACTAGTGACATTGTCATCTATTCCTGTAAAAAGCTATGATGAAAATGAAATATCTCAAATACAAATTCAGATGATTCATGTTAAAAGCAGCCTTTAAAATTCTGTCAGGACAAATGAAAAATGTAATGTCATTTGCAGCCAACTCCACATAGTTCTGCCATTAGAAACGCAGTTGTGGTTATAAATAGCTATTTTTACACAAAGCCAATACTATATGTGAAACAGACAATTTAAGTTTTCTTCCATCAAAAATAGTTCTTATATACAGTATATCAGGCAGAAATTTTAAAATGTGATAGGAAAACACTTGAAGGAGTAACGATACCTTGAACAATTCTTGAAAAGATACTGTAGCAGAAGAACATTATGTTATCATGTTGCTAGTCACACTATTATTCTCAAAATTATGTGCTACTCTGACTGATCCTAAATGAGACAGACTATTGGCCTAATGTTCCATGGGGTAATAGTGTACAGTATTGGCTAGCACAGAAGTTCTGTCACATTAGCTTAGTGCTTCTCTCCGGAAACAGGGGAATGGTTGAATCCTGGATTGTACCCACGGCCTCATTCTCCTGCAGTTCTGCGCAGACACTGTTTCTTCCCTTCTGCTCTTGAAAGTGCATTGCTTTTTTCTTCCCATGCCCCATTTCGTTACTATCCTATGCCAACTTTTGCTATGAAATTGCATAGCTCTTAGAAAATGCACTGATTATACTGCAAGTTTTAGTCCTTCTCCTGATCAAAATACTTCAGACATTATATACTGCAATGAGCATTCATCTTTTTCACCCAATGAAATAAAATACTATGATATTCTTAATGTTTTGCAATTAAGAGGACATGCAAAAAATTATTGTTCTGTACAGCACATTATGGCCTGGGAAATAAACTTGCCCCTTAAGTGGCTGACAGAGTAAAACAGTCATTTTCTGTTAAAAAAAAAAGGTTGATTTTACATATTTGATTTTCATTGTTTTAGAAATTTACTGGATATTAGTAAAATGACTGTTTAAGCCCATCATGCAAAAGAGGGTTGAAATATCAGTTTGGCTTACAGCTGGGATAAGTTTCCCTTCTTTGTCTTACACCTTGAACACAGAATCACACACAAGATCACAGGATTGCTGGGGCTGGAGGCATCTCTGGAGATCTTGTCTAATTCTGTGCTCAGAGCAGGGTCAGATAGGGCAGGTTGCTCAGGTTTGTGTCCAGTCAAGTCTTGACTGTCAGCATGGATGGATTCTCCACATCTCTGGACAGCCTGTTCTGGTGTTCACCCATATTAGAAATATTAGAAAAGTGTTCTCTTACACTGAGACAGATTTTCCTGGGTCTCAGTTTGTGCCCATTGCTTCTTATCCTATAGCTGAGTACCGATGACAAGAGCCTGGCTCTGTCTTCCTTACTCCTCCAACAGGGCTTTTATACACACAGGTAATATCCTCCTGAGCCTACTCTTCTCTGTGCTCTGCAGTTTCAGCTCTCTCAGCCTCTCCTTATATGCCAGATGCTACAGTTAGTCATCAACACACAGGAAGGGCTGTTTCTTATGATATTTCCATATAGTATCACCATAAATGCTGACATGCAAATGACAAAGGGTCAGTCAGTGAAACAATGTTTCAGTAACATCAGAATCTGTCCTGGCATGACATAAAGATAATTGTATTGTTCAAAACTAATATAGTTCCAGACCCATATTAATTCCTGTATGACCTACTTTCAGCAGCAGCTCTCATTTCAGGAACAGAAGATTCAGATCTGTGTGAGTAGCTCATTCTGCAACTTAGTTGTCAACTTCTCATAATCACACAAAACGCAAGCAGCAAAATTAAATGTGATTGTCGTGGTATTCTAGTGTATTCATAAAACCACACATTTTTTCTTCTTATCCGGAGCTAAGGCTTTGACCTCTCTGAGTCACTAGGAAAACTGAACATGATAAGTAGAGCTATTGAAATATCTCCTAGAAAAAAAAAGGAAAAAGTGGAATGGAAAGCTGTGGTCTTGAAAAGTTTGAAAATAACTGAAATCTCAACAACTGCAGCCTGTGTTACATGGATTGAGAAGCACTCATAATAACAACTTTGGTCTTGTTTAGATGAATAGAAATTACTGACTTATTTGGTGGCAGTTTTCAAATGCAACTTGGTGAGGGCTTTTTGGTTTTCATTTTCTGTTCTGTCTCCTGTTTATTATAACAAGGTAAAGGGACTCAGGGCAGATGGATGCCCACAAGAAGCTGCATAAATGATAAATGTTTTCTGAGAGTATTCTTCCATCTGCTTCTGTTTTCTTCTAAATGGTGACTTTGTTCACGCTCCTTAAAGGGTAGCCAGATAAGAAGGAACAAATTTTTGGATGTGTTCTTACACAAAGATATTTTTTTTCCTTTGGTCCAAATCCAAAATCTGCAGATCCCTTCCTCAACAGCTGCAAGAAATGACATAATCTGTGCATCAGTATTTTCACTTCTTAAAAACAAAAATATTTTGTGACATCTTTTCAGTATATATTGAGAAAAAATACATGCTGCTGAAACATATTGTCCTTATAGAAGGCATATGAAACATGTTTGTCCTATGAACTTTTTCATTGAACTTTTGTTTTCATGTCATATAGATGGTTATGGCTGCTGAATATATTTCTAATATTAATTAAAATGGCTAAAGAACTTACCACACCACTTCAGTATGGACTGTAGGAAAGTGCAGCAGTGCATAGTAGCTTGTATATAGAGACTACTTACTCAACACTTTCTTAATAGTAATAAAGACAGTAACTTTAAATGGCTTAAATCTACGCTTCTTTTGCCTTTAATGGAAATTTCCAAAATTAAGCTAGAAATATATCAATTAAATCAATTCAGAAACTTGCTCTTCTGAGCCTTTGGGTAGTTCTAGAAAGTTTCTTTTAGTATAGATTGCTTTGATAAATTGACATTAGCTTAGATAATTGATGTGAAATGATCAGATGCTATCAGGAGAAAGAAACAGGTAAGTCTTCAGTTTCCTTCTGTCACGATTTCATGGTGTAGATTATATATATGTATAAAATATCACATCTCTTTCTAGAACGAACAGGTGTTATTCTGTTCTTACAATTTCATCACTACATAGAGAAAAAGTTGATTTAGATGAACAAACAAACATTGCAAATGCAAATGTTTTGGTTTTTTTTTTTTTTTTCAATGTAAATGATGTGTTTGCTGCTATTTTTAAGGCTGAGTGCATAAGAGAGTCTAAAAATTTAGACTCCATTATACTTAATGAAGCACGTGAATTTATAGGTTTTCTGTAAAGTCACTCAGGGGCAGTGAAGGTAATACAGTATAGTATAATAACCTAACAAATATTTTAGATTAACCTCTTCTTGTGGCTTATTGTGATATCTAGATTTAATATTAATACAGAAAATGGCAGACAGATCCAAGATAGATGTGCCTCTGGCCAAAGCTGAACCCACCAGTGACAGTTGTAATGCCTCTGTGATAACGTATTTAAGAAGGAGGAAAATGAGCCATACAGCTGCAGCTGGGAGAGACGAGTGGAAATATGGGTGAGAAACAATTCTGCAGACACTAAGATCAGTGAAGAAGGAGAGGGAGAATGTGCTTTAGGTACCAGAGCAGAGATTCTCTTGTGGCCCATGGTGAAGACTGTTGTGATGCTGGTTGTCCTCCTGCAGCCCGTGGAGGTCCACAGTGAAGCAGATATCCATTTGCAGCCCATGGAGGACTCCACACTGGAGCAGGCCCCCGGCAGGACCTGTGACCCCACATATAGAAGCCCACATTGGAGCAAGTTGGCTGGCAGGACTTGTGACCCCATGAGCGAACTCACATTACAACGGTCCATTCCTGGAGGTCTACACTCTGTGGAAAGGACCCATGCTGGACCAGTTAAAGAAAAACTGCATCCTATTAGAAGAACCTATGTTGGAGAAGTTTGTGGAGAACTGTCTCCCATGGGAGTGATCCCATGCTGGAGCAAGGGAAGAGAATGAGGAGAAAGGAGTGGCAGAGACAACGTGATGAAGTGACTGTAACCCCCACTCCCCATTGTCCTTTGCCCCTCACAGGGATGAGATAGAGAAGTCAGGAGTGAAGCTGAGCCTGAATACAAGGGAAGGGTGAGGGGCAGATCTTTTTTAATTCCTTATTGTCATGGAATTATCATCACCCTCAGCCAAAATTTGCCTTTTGTAGTACTACACAGAATGCCAAAAATTGTCTTTGTGCCTTCGCGGTGGAGCTCTATCATAGAGAAGTCAATTCACATGCAGCATAAGACCTATACTACCTTAAATTATAATTAAGACATCATAGTAAGAGTTGAGTGGAATTTCAGTACATACTGGGATTGGTGCAGTTCCTGATCTGCATATACAATCCCATCTTCTGAATTTTGCCTCTCCTGGTTTTCACCAAAAGCTGCCTTTAATAAAGGCCTTTGGGTGGCCTTTAAGTTCTGGCTGCAGTGAAAATGTGGGTGTGTTTACAGTGCCAAGTATTAACAATGGACATATATGTATATATATATATGTCTATGGTCCATGTGTGTATATATATGTATGTAGATAATACAACATATATTCTGAACACCAGTTCAAAATTTGACACCTGTCTGATATACCATTCCAACTCTCCCTAGCAACACACCAACTCTTTGCAGTAACGATCCATCTGTCTATGTTACCAATCCAACTGTTCACAAGAAAGCCCAACATCTTTCCAGGATCAATCAGTCTCAGTATTCTGCCAAGCTATTTCCCCCTCCATGTTAAAATGACACAGTTTCTTATGCAATAAACTGCTGGGTTTTTAAAGGTCTAAATCTGTTGTGGTCCACTGGTGTTCAGACAGCCATGTAGCTTAAATTTCAGTTAGAAAAATTACATTACTAAAACGGACAGAGGAAAACCAATTAAACTTCAACACCTGTGCCAGATAAAACAGAATAATATCTTTTAGAATTCACATACTCTTACAACGCCTTCAACGCTGGGCACATGTCCATATGGGAGTACAATGCACAACTTTGAACTGAAATTGAAAGGAAGATAATTGTCTGCAATTGCAGAGCACATTTTACACTAGAAAATACAAAATATTTCTTTTGGTGAGTGCTGAGTACTTTATATATATATATATTGCAAAACTCTAAATGTAATTATCTGTATTCATTTCTCTCTCTAATGCTATGAAAATAGCCATTTATGCATCTCATTTACCCTCTTTCCAGTCTTATTTATTCTGTCTTTAAGCTCCAGTGACTCTGTCATTCCCTGTGTCATTTTTCTTTATCTGACAATGCAGTAGGATCACAGAATAATTCCAATGCATTTCTTTGTTTCCTGTGGTCCCAAGGGATAAATAAGGAGATCTCTAGGCCACTCTGCAGCTTAAAGCAGGGCCAGCTATGAGGAGAGTTGAGGCTGTTCATAGCTTCATCCAAATGTGACTAAATCCTCCAAGGACAGAGGATTCAGTGTACATCTTTCAGAGCTACCTGCTCCACTACCTCACTGTCCTCAAAAAGCAAATATTTCTTCTTATATCTAGAATGAAGCTCTCTTGTCTCAATATACACCTGTTGTTTCTTTCTCTCCCTGAACTTGTGTGAGGAGCCTGGCTCTGCCTCTTTGATGACCATTGTGTCAACCATGGAGTCTGTCAGATGCACAGAAGCTATCCCTTCTCCAGGCTGACCCAGCCCAGCTTCCCCAGTCTCTTCTCAGAGAGTGAGTGCTCCAGCCCCCACTAACTGAGTGGGCCTCTGCCGAGCTCCCTTCAGTTTGTCCATGTCTTTCCTGTCAGAAAAAAAAATGGGAAAAAATGGATGCAGTATTTAGATGTCATCTGATAAGTAGAGGGAACCAATTCATTCTCCTGATCTAGAAGCTATGTTAGTGTTTATAAGGCACAGAAGGTTGTTTGTTGCCTTTGCTGTCAGCACAAACCATGGACTCACGTTCATCTTGTTGTCCACTGCCAGCCCAGGGCCTTTCCCACAGAGCTGTTGTGTGGCCTCTCCATTTCCAGAAAGTGTTGTTGAAGGGGCTCATTATTTTTCCTTGTAGGGGAAGAAGTTTCTTGGAATTTGAAGTTCAGAAGAATTTCTTTACTGAAAGAGTAGTGAGGCATTGGAACGGGCTGCCCAGGGAGGTGGTGGAGTCACCATCCCTAGAGGTGTTCAAAAAACATGTAGATGTGGCACTTGGGGACGTGTTTAATGGTTACAGTAGTGTTGGGTGATGATTTGACTTGATGATCTTAGAGATCTTTTCCAACTTTAATGATGATACGCTTCTAAGAGCTTGACATTTTTCCCTGCTGAATTTAATAATGTTCCTTGTCACCCATTTCTCCAGCCTGTTGGGAGCCCTGTCCCTGAGAATATTGACCTGTACCTATAATTCGCCATCAACAAAGTTGATGAGAGTGTGCTCTGTCATGTCTTGCCCATCACTGGTAGAGATGTTAAAGAGGAAATGTCTGGGTGCAGACCCCACTTGCCACAGTCATCCAATTAAAGTATGACCCCTTAATCACCTTCTGAGTCCCATCATCCAAACATATTTCATCCATCTAGTTGCCTAACCATGCAGAGCGTAACATTCCAACTTGAGTATCGTGGATAACAATACTGAAAACTTGTTAAAGTCTACAAATAACATCCACTACTGTCCCCATATCCACAATTCTAGTCATTTAATCACAGAAGACAGCCAGTTCGGTTAAGCATAACTTACTATGGTGTTGTTTAACACCTTTGTCAGTGACATGGATAGTGGAACTGAGTGCATGCTCACAGCTGACACACTGGAGGGAAGGGAGGCCATCCACAGGGACCATGACAAGCTGGAGAGGTGGGCCCATGTCAATCTCATGAAGTTCAACAAGGCCAAATGCAAAGTCCTGCACCTAAATTGGGGCAATCCCAAGCACAAATACAGGCTGGACAATGAGTGGATTGAGAGAAGCCCTGAGGAGAAAAACTCACAGGTGTGGGTTGATGAAAAGCTCAACATGAGCCAACAGTCCATGAGTGTAGCCCAGAAACCCAGCAGTATCCTGGGCTGCATCCAAAGAAGCAGGTCCAGCAGGTTAAGAGAAGCGATTCTCCTCCTCTCCTGCACTCTTGTGAGACCCCACCTGAAGTACTGTGTCCAGCCTCCAGCACAAGAAGGACATGGAGCTATTGGAGTGGGTCCAGAGGAGGGCCACAAAGATGATCACGTGGTTACATGACCTTTCCTTTGAGGACAGGCTGAGAGACTTGGAGTTGTTCAGAGAGGAGAGGGCGAGGAGAGGAGAGGAGAGGAGAGGAGAGGAGAGGAGAGGAGAGGAGAGGAGAGGAGAGGAGATTCTGGGAAGACCTTATTGTGGCCTTCCCGTATTTGAAGGGTGTCTGCAAGAAAGCTGGGCATGGATTTTGACAAGGGATTGTATTGACAGAATGAGGGGTAGTGGCTTCAAACTGGAAGAGGGTAGGTTTAGATTAAATGTTCATTTGCTGACCACTGACCCCAGCAGGAAGAATATTATCATTAATGGACAACACTCAAACCAGATGCCTCCCTCTGGTCTTAAATTATATGCAAGGGATCCAAGCTGGCCAAGCACTGGAGAAATGAAAAGGTTTATAAATCCGCTCACAATGCAAGATGCAGCAGAGGCAGGAGCAAATCAACCAAGGACCCAGGCAATCAGTCCAACTCCAATTGTGGCCATAACCAGTAACTGAAAATCCTACCTAGTATAATCATTACACAAATAAATTCCCTATCCTACTACAGGCCAAGCCAGCTCTTATGCTGTTAACTTAGAGGCAGGACACCTGATGCTTATGTTGAGGGACGGGCACCTGGTGGTGATCTCCTAATTGGTTCCCACCTAAGGCTGGCCAGACCCTGGATGAAAACCAGTCAGGAAGGTCTTTCTTGCCCGGTTGTGGGCATTATCCATATATCAACCCTCATTCAAGCCTGGGGGTTTAAATCCCAGCACTTCAGATGTAAGGAAAAAGTTCTTCACTGTGAGGGTGGTGAGACACTGGAACAGGTTGCCCAAGGAAGTTGTGGATGCTCCATCACTGGAGGTGTTCAGCGTGAGATTGGATGTGGCCTTGTGCAATCTGGTCTAGTAGGAGGTGCCCTTGTCCATGGCAAGGGGCTTGGAACGAGATGATCTTTAGGTCTTTTCCAGCCCAAACCATTCTATGATTCTATAACCATGCTGGTGATGTCCATTCACCTGTGTAACTTCATGTGCCCAGAAATATGCTTCAGGAGGACTCATTCTGTGATTTTCCCAGGAACTGAAACAAGCCTGGCCATCCTGAAGTTCCTGGGGTTGACCTTTTGGGCTTTTTTGAAGAAGGTTGTGGCATTTGCCTTTCTGCAGTCAGTAGAGACCTTTTTTTCCTTCTCAAAAACTATGAGAAGAAACAAAAAAACAAATTGCTATTTTTAAGTCTTTTCAAAGCTTGCACATTTGTCATTGAGCACATATTTTATTTTGTTGTGTAACAATAAAAACATTGAAATTACTCATCTCTTCTGCAGATGGCTTAACATTTGATTATCACGGTGCGTAAATTCTTCTAGGTATGAATGATTGATATAATGTTTCTCACTACAGAATATATCTTGGAAATCTTCAAAAGAGTTATTGTGTTGGCTCACTGTCA
The DNA here is from genome assembly GCF_000691845.1 of Merops nubicus. Taxonomy (NCBI): domain Eukaryota; kingdom Metazoa; phylum Chordata; class Aves; order Coraciiformes; family Meropidae; genus Merops; species Merops nubicus. Next base: position 21,883 of record NW_008619372.1, on the reverse strand, counting down.
AATGTACTGTAACTTGTAAGATGTCAATGGAAATTAGAGATGCATAGATATTGAGCTATGAACAACCAACTTGGTCAGCTAAGAAATTCTTGAATGATTCTAAATTAACCTACTCTTCACTCAGAGGAAATTCAGGCACTGTTTCAAATGAGTGGTCTAAAGATTATTCATCTAAATTAATAGTGTAGACCTGAGTACAACAATTTGGTTATTACAATTAGAAAATATTAATAATTAAATATGTTTCCTAGGAGTTTAGAAACCACTGTTTAAATGGATTGCTCTCATTACTCCAATTCATCTAAAGTTCAGTTACTTCATATTCTTTAGGTTACAGTCTTTTAAAAAAGGCTGACACCTTATTTATTTAAAATAATTAAAACTAGGGGGAAAAAAAGCCAACAAAATATATACTGCTAAGTTACTTTCCTGCCTAGCCCATTGCACATAATTTGTCTTGTAGATCACTCCTTAAATAGATATGTCTGGATTACTTTTAAGTCACATTCACCTGCACAGGAAGATGGCTTTGCACTGTTTTATTGTAAGTAGAAACCTTTATTCTCTCTTCTGCTGATACTGTCAGAGCTCAGTGACTGGAGTTTATACCTTACGGTCCCATGTTCAAAAACCTCAGTATCTGGGAAACAAAGGAAGGAGTACGTTCATTTCTTGTGCATTAATTTTTAAGGTGCCTGTGGAGAGCACTGGCAAAACAGAAAAGCTCTAATACAAGATTTTCCACATAAAAGCTCTAATAAAAGATTTTCCTTTTTTTCTGCTGAACAGTGTTAATGAGTTTTGTGCTTTATTTTTCTTTTTTTCATGTGTGAAATCCAGGTTTATTTATGCTTATAGCACAAGTAGAACATCTAATTGGTCCTGCTGTCTGGTAAAAATAGCCATCTCCTTGTAAAATACTCTGAGAAAATCAGGTCAACTTCATTTTTGTTGTCCAAATGATGTCCAAATCAGCACTGAGATGCTGAGGACCCCATGCTTCTTGTCCTTTCAGCAAGTTATTCCATACATGCAGAAGTACTTATTATTATTTGTATTTCTGTACTTTTTTTCCAGTGTCCAACATGTCCTTGAGAAGAATTAACACATTAAAAAATGTATCACATAGAATATATAGCAGGTTAAAACATCACTTGAATGTAAAAAAAAAAATAGCAATGCTGAAGATGACTAAACTAATCAAATGATTACTGGTATTATAAGAAGGTCCCTAGATATTCTTGGCATTTTATGAGTGAGAAAGATTTCAGTCCAGAGAGGTAATTTAATAGCCCTGGTCAGTAAAATCCAGCTCTGAACAGGTGTCCTTATTCAGATGAGTTGCCCTGTACATCCTGAATAATTAGATTGCACATGGGCGGCTTGAACTTCATTGCTTGGTGCAAAGAGCTGACTCGCATCTCTTCAGGTCATGTGAACTTAATTTGGGATCTGTAATGTAATGGAGAGTAGGCTTTGTGCACAATTCACATGCCAGACTAGCAACAGGGGATTTGTAGGGGTGAGAGGGTTGAATGGATGAAAGCATTGCAGTATTATAAACCCACACTTTAAACCTAATTTGGAAATAGAATTTCACCTTTTCAACTCTTCCCTGCATTCAGTCACAAAGCACAATTGCTCAGGCTTAATACATGCCATGACTTTGGCCCTGCAGCCATAAGCAGAGATGTCACAGTTAGTTGATCTAAAATGTGTATCAGCACTAGGCACCACTTAGGAAAATGTTTAAAAACAGGTACAGCTGAGCACTGGGTAGTCAGAAGTGGGCTACCGTGTTAAATTGTTGAGACAAAACATGCTACAGAATCTCCTGGGAAGCAAATGGAGGAAGCAGCTGTAGATATAATACTGCAGACCTATTCCCCTCTCCAGAACACTACAGAAAGAAATAAAAAGCAGGGATGTTTAATTTTCCATGTTTCATTCTACAGATGCTTACACTCATTCTTTTTTTATTATTATTATTTTTTAATCAAAGAAGGAAAGTGATACCATAGTTATAGTCCCCTTTTCTTGCTTGCTTGCTTTCCTCTACAATGACAGAAGATGTTAGTGTTTCATGTGCCCTTCTCAATTATTGAAGGGTAAAGAATCATACGGTTTTCAAAACTAGATTGTGGCAGACAAGGAAAGGTGACGTAAAAAAGACAAGAAAGGTAGATAGAAGAAAAAAAAAGGAAACCAGTTACCCAGAAAGATAGTCTAATTTTATACATTGAAGAAAATACAGGCAGAAAAGATTTCCTAACACAGAAATATTTAAAGTGAGAAAGTATTAAAAAAAAAACAAAAAAAACCAAAAAAAACTACAAAAAACCAAACCTGCATTATATTATGTTTCCTGCATGTGATCAGGCTATTTTCTTTCTGATGAAGTTACAAATAAATGCTATAATGTTTTCTGTTAATGAACACACATGGTAGGTAGATAGTTTCACATTAAAAAAAAAGTGTCTGGATGAAGATTTTCTATTTGAGATCCACTTCACATCTCATCTTTATAATCAAACTGACTTGTTTCGTGGCATTAGATGGAACCAAATGGGTACTAGAGGACTGAGAGAGGAGCAAATTGGAATGAAATTTCACAGGAAAGTCTTATGAAATTAACCAAAAAAGTTTGAATACTTTATCTGTAAAAAGCCAATAAAAGGTTTGGTTTGGTTTGGTTTTTTAATCTTTGATTTCTTTTTGCTCTAGTTAGATAGATCTTGCAAAAAGTTCAGTAAAGCAAATGTTTGGTATATATTTTTAAAATTACAAAAAACATTCCTTATTATAATGAAAAAGAAGCATTTTGAGCTTGAAAGTATGATGCAAATTATGACACTTAGCCTATAGCAAAACGTTCTGCATCAAAGAGCTGTACTAGCTGAGGCAATAGTCAGTGTTTAAAATGAAACAATGAATGCAGAAAATAAAGCTTGAATTTTAATTCTCACAGCATGTGGAAATATAGATAGTTTTATCTGTAGAGTTACATTCTTGTCCTTAAATCCAGACCAATCTTTAGTCTTTGATCATGATGCAGTTCATAAAACTATAGTCCACAGCTCTGGCAGATGTGGAAAAAACAAATCATAAACAATCAGAAGTTGTCATCGTAATCTATGCAAATGGATTTAGTAGGCTCACTTCTGCAGTGATATGTTTGTATTAAAATTAGAAGATTTCCTAAAAGAATCACAAAATCACAGGCTGGTTGAGGTTGAAAGGGATTTCTGGAGGTCATCTGGTCCAACACCCCTGTGCAAACGGGGCCAACTTGACCTGAACATCCAGAACCATGTCCAGATGGGTTCTGAATATCTCCAAGGAGAGGGACTTTACAAACCCACAGGACAACCTTCACCAGTGCTCAGTCATCATAACAGTATAAAAGTCTTTTCTTATGTTCAGATGGAACATCTTGTGTTTCATTGTGTGCCTGCTGCCTCTGGTCCTCCCACTGTACACCACTGACAAGAGCCTAGTTCTGCCCTCTTCGTACCCTTCCTTAAGGTGTTTGTATAAATTGATCAGAACCCCTTGGAACTTTCTCTTGTCCAGGATGAAGAGTTACAGCTCTCTGAGCTTTTGCTCGTAGGAGACATCCTCCTGTCCCTTAATCATTTTCATGGCCCTTTCTTGAACTTGATTTAACTCCATTCACAACACTTTGTCCAGGCCATCCAGCCAATTTTTTATCCAGCAAAGCATATGCCTGTTCAAGCCATGAGCAGCCAGTTTCTCCAGGAAAATGTTGTGGAAACTAGTGTCAAAAGCTTTACTGAAGTCCAGGTAAGTAACATCCACACCCCTTCCTTCATCCACTAACAACTACCTTGTCATAGAAAGAGAACAAGTTAGTCAAGCAGGACCTGCCTGTCATAAACCCCTGTTGCATGTATGTATCCAGTATGTTGATGTCTGCCTTGTACTGAGAAGCCCAGAACTGGACAGTACTTCAGACGTGGCATCATCGGTGCTGGGTATAAAGGAAGGAACTCCTATCTCAACCTGCTGGCAGTACTTTGATGCAGACCAGGATATGACTCACGTTCTTTTCAGCACCAGCACATTTCTGACTTAACTTTAACTTTGACTTTAACTTCGTGTCCACCAGGATCCTCAGGCTGTTTTCTGCAAAGCTGCTTTCCAAGTGGGTGGCCCCGAGCATACATTGGTGTGTGGGGTTGTTGCTCCCCAGGTGTAGGACTTTGCACTTCTTCTTGTTGACCTTCATGAGGTTCATGTCAGCCCATGTCCATCCTGAAAGAAGAACCCAAAGACTGCTGCAAGAACTGCTGCATCTGTTGGCTGTCTCTGTTATCTCTGCTATTACAGGGATACCTCTGAATAACTTGCTACAGAAGCAGGACAGTTGAATTGTTGCAGTATGCTTCACAGGTTAATTATTTCTGATTAGAAAAAGCCTCTGCTGGCTTTGCTTCATGTTCTTCCTTCAGAGCGCACTTTGTAGACAAGATTATTCAGTGCTAGATTGTATTTCTGCACAAAAAAATCTATTAATGTAGAACAGTATTATATGCTGATTACTTAAAAGATCAGCACCTGCCTTCTGTGTTCATTCAACTTTCATTCAGCTTTCTAACAATTGCTTAGAATAACCAGTTGTTACTTGTAGAAAGCCATCCACTTATATTTTTCCCCCTTTTCTTTTTTTTTTTTTAAGGAACAAGTAAGTATTGTAATTTTCACATTTTTCCTTATGTCTCTGTATTTTACATTTATGAATAATTATAAGAAACTTAATCTATAATGCACACAAGGATATGAAAATAAGTAACTATTCAGATTTAAAACTTGTAACAACTGGAATAAGGCAACTCGATTCTTAAGGGTATGTGAAAGGCTTCTGAAGTATTTGGTTCCTCATTTGTATACCTAGCTTTTTCTAGTAAACATAAGCATCTAATTTAAAATTCAGCATTAGAAAATTTTAAAGGCTTTTAGTTAATTCTAAAATGTTTCCTTTTGTTATTATTTCCACAACAAAAAGAAAGTCCTGCTTATATACCATCCCCACTTAGATCAACCAATATATTTCATAGTTTTGTTTACATGACTTGGCCAGTAGTTCTTGTTCAAACTTTTTTTTCCAACTTTCTATGACTGTTGTCTCAATTCAGATTTTTATCATGAACATAGATAACACCAATGATTTCAGTGAACTGATAATTTTCCAGAGCTTTAACCCCAAACACAAACATGTGTAGGCCTGTAATATCAGTCTCTTTCAAAAAGGAGATCAGTTCCTTTATTTATTTAAACAGAACTAGGAAGTCTTTCCCATTCATTTTTTATTCCAAACTTCTGCATTTCTTTTAAAACATTTTAAACATTAGCAAGTTTTGACAAATCTTCCATGGAAACGGGGTCCACTAAGAAGTGTGTGTTTTAAGTTTATTTTTGTAATGTAGAAAAAAAGGAGCTGGAGAATTTATTTTTTCTAGTTTTCCAACATGTGCAGATAGTATGGATTCCTGACTCATGGCTGCAGTGCAAACTTTAAGGAACAATGTTGCTGAAAAGTCATCAGGGCATCTAGGGGCTGGAAAGACAAAATGAAAATTGTTGCAAATGAGCTCCTAGACATTGTCAAATGGTTGGTATGAGCTTTGCTTCTACATTTCTCTTAAATGTCTGCAAAGATGACCAGCAAAAAATTCTCTCTCTGTCACACCATATGAGCTGTTTAGGAGAGAGTATTCAGGCAAAAGTACTTCTTGGTTATAGAATCATCCTGTTGCAAGCATAACTGGTGTTTATATTCCTAATGAATTACAACTCACTCTCCTTCTCTTAAAGTCTTTATCATAATCTGACCCTTTCCAAGCCCTTGCTTTTCAAATATGAATGTAAAAAAATCTTCACTGAAAAAAATATCCAACAAAATTGCAGAGCCAGATATTAATGGTGTCCTAATCTTTTTTCCATAGAAGAATTGCAATGTGCTGCTCACTTACATAATCAACTGTGTCTTCTCAAGCAATCTCTTATTAAAACATTAAAGTTCTTGAGTTTGGTATGTTTCACCTTTTTTTTCACATAGAAGAGTTAGTGCTTTTGTAACAAGGATTGGCTGCACTCTGATGTAGCTGGTTTGTTTTTTTTTGGGGGGGACTCTTCTTTGTATCAAAACTCCATGGTTTTGGGTGCTCAACATCATAGGTAACTTCATCCTTTAAAAAATACACTTCCTTGAAAAGAGATGTTCAGATAAGATGTTCAAATAACCCCTAAAAAAAAAAATGTGAAAAGTAGACTTTACCTAGGATGAACTTTCTGTTTTATTACTACACATGGAGATAAATCATAGAATCAAAATCTTATGACTTCTGAATTGAACATGCTTTTACAGATAACTTAGAAGTCATAGATATGGAGTTTACAGTAGTAAATTGTCTAACTACACTACTCCTAAAATAGTTATCTGGCTAAAGTACAGTATCTTTTCCTTTCTAGGCTTTTATGTAGGTAGTACTCGCGTTCCAAGTCAAATAAATAACTATCTCTGATTCTTCACTCCTTGTGAAGGAAAATATAATAATATATGGAATACAGTATGGAATATTTGTTCAGTTTGGGTCAGCTGGCCTGGTTATGTACACCCAAGCTCCTGCCCCACCACATCCCGCTGGCAGGGAATGTTAGAAAGAGCCTTGGTGCTGTGCAAGCACTGCTCAGCAGCAGTCACAACATGGGTGTTACTAATACCCTTCTAAGTCCCAGCACAAAAGCTCTGCACCAGGAGGGCTGCTATGAGAAAATCAGCTCAGCCAGGCCTGATACAGTAGGGAAAATAGATAATACGTTCCTGTGATAGATTATGTCTTCTTTAGTAACACCGTTTGTGTAAATGTGGTCCAGACTTTCCTATAATCTCAGGCTGATATAAACTGATCTGGTAATGCAAAGTAAATTTAAACCTTCACAGAAAAAAACCATGAAGTCAGAGTGAACTACATTTTGATGCCTTTAGCCATAGCCAACAGTTGCTTACTCCAGGAGTGCTTTCACTTAATTCAACAGATCTCATATCATCAATACATGTCTGTTTTATGCTAGTATGCAAAGTACTTCCTAGCCAGAGTGATACCAGTTGATACCTGCTTTGTGCAGCTGGAAGCAGCTACACAAGAGAATCAAGTCCTTAATAGACACGTATAAATCAAAACATTCAAAACACTATGTGCAACAACAGGGATTGTTTTCCCTCCTGTGAATTTTGACTCACATTTTAATAAAAAGTCGGTAAACGTGAAAAAAGTATGTAGAAGTACCTTTTAAAGACTATGCAGTTTAAGCATTTTCTATTACAAATTCCAAAAACCAGTATTGTACCTGTCAGATACTTGAGTGTCATTTCTGCTTACATTCTCTAAATAACATAATGAAGGCTACAGACTGGCAAATATTCCAAAACCTAGTGGAAAGCACATAACTGAAGCTAGAAAAAAACCTTCAAATTCAGGACTACTTACTAGGAGATTTCTCTCAAAATTCTTGTAGTGGGAAAACCTTAAAAAATCACTGCAAGGAAAACTCTGTGATACTTCTAGCAACTTAATGTGTAAGTTTCATGTGGCATAAATCTTTCAATAGCTTTTCTCCTCTGTTTCTTACTTTATATAATGTATTAATAATGTACTGCAAATTTTACAAAACTCAATGCATCAAGGAACAGGAACAGAGGAGTCTGGCACAACATCCCAAGGGGATCTTGAATTAAACTCTGATGAGCATTTCAAGACTCCCACATTCTCCTCTAGGAAGAAGATTTCTAAAGCAGTAGATCCAAAATGCATTACACTTTCATTTTAAAACATGGTCCTACAGTATTATTTTCAGCAGAATTTCTTGTATCTCCAACCCGGGCAACCCTATCAAATTACACTGTAAACAACCATGTTGTACCAACACACTTAAAAGGAACTCCAGTTTCTTGTCCCATATGAGCAAGTCTATGAACAGTATTTTTCTGTTCTTCAGATTTTTAAATGCAATATGACACCATGTTGGAGACAGTTACAAATCATGATTAAGAGTATTCTGCTTGATTCTCTCAGATCTGCTTCAGATTATCACTGAGCACAAATGAATAGTGCCATGCAGAAGATGAAGGGTATTTTAATCCTTTATTCCAAAGCAATGAAATAACTGTGAAACCCTGTAGAAAGCACAGACAAATCTTTTAGCTGTGACGTATAAAAAATATTATATTTAAGTCCTTGAAGTTTATCATTATTGACATTTCAAGATCAAAGTTATTCTGAGTAGGGACAGATCTTGCAAAACACAAACACATGAATGGATATAGAAATTTGAATGGAAAATGTAGGAGCAAATGTCCAACATAGGATACAGAAAATATACATACAGCTACAATAAATTGTGAGAATTTTTGTTTTCGTTTCCTAAGCATTTTAAGAATTGCTTCCACATCTGATTTTCTTAATGGTCAAAAAAATAGTATCTGTATTCTATTTCAAGGATATCTGCAATTTTACCACACTGAAAGTTATTTTTATGAGTTTAACAGAAGTTGCCTTAGAAGTACCTTCAAAATGACATATGAAGGCTAGGAATGACTAAATGGTATAGCTAGTTCCAAGCAAGCAACATTTAGATCTTATATCAGCTGGGATAAATACTACCTTTCACATTACATTTTGGCATTCATATCTCTGATCTTATCACCAAATACTACACAAAAATTACTTCTCTGGTAAGTGAAGATGAGCAATTGAGGTCTAAATCTGAAAGTGTCAAATCTCTTGAGAGGCACCTCTCTCTCCCTCTCTTCAGCACCTATAGAGGGAGCCTGTCTGCCACATTTTTTAAATTCTGTAATTAGGTGAGATGAATCCCCATCCTTCATATGACAGTATGCTATATGACATTCCAAACAGATAAGCAAGTAACTTCAAAACTCTGCATCCTCACATAGTATGTGTTATACAACATAAAAATAATGAACTCTTTCTGAGAAACACTGCACACTGGGAAAATAATAGCACAAAAAGTGTATGTAAGATCATTATAATGTGATGTTAAATGGTCTTTGAGTTGAGCACAGGTTTCACCTATGTTTTACTTTGTATTTGACATTAGTGGTAATTAATATAAAACAATATAGCAATGAGAAAATTGTAGAACAAGATTTGGGGACACTGCCATAGCCCACGGCACTACAAAGTTCAGATTTTATTTTATTTTTCAGAGAACTGGAAAAATAATTTTTAGTATATAGCAGTAATAAGGTGATAAGTAATATCAACATGGTTTGTGAAGAACAAATTATGCCAAGTTAAATTATTTTCCTTTCATGACAAGGCAATACATCTTTTTGTGCAGAGAAGAAACAGTTGTTACATATTTTGGATTTCAGATCTATGCTGTGTTAGGCCTTGTATGCAAATGTGAGAAGTAGAGTTGCTAATTACTCACCGTAAAACTGACTGGATATATTAAGTGACACTACTCAAGGTTCTGTGTTGGATCTCATTTTGATGGCTTTATCTCTGACTTGCCTTCTGTTGCACTAAATGTCTAGGTAAAGGCAGACTAGCAAGGACAGTAGCAGTGATGGAGGGCAGGAATTCAGCGAAATGGTCTTGGCAGATGAAAAGACCACTCTTTCAAAGAAAAAGACTAGAAATAAAGGTTAAGAGACAATTCAGTAAAAATATATGCAAAATTCAATACTTTTTTTGCCCTGTAGATGCAGTTGAATGAAAACTAGGTTGGACATCAGTTGTAGAACATTAGAACAGAAGAAGAATGATTGATGGCAATGCTAATAGTTAGCCTAGAGAAGAAAAGCTGGAAGGGAAACACGATAACAGTTTTTCAATACTCACAAAGTAACTACTTATCCTTGATGTCTACTGCTGTTATGACAAAAAATATGGATGAGAGAAACTCAAATTACACAGAAGAAGAATCACAGAATCACAGAGTCTTAGGGGTTCGAAGGGACCTCTGGAGATCATTGAGTCCAACCCCCCTGCCAGAGCAGGACCATCTAGTCTAGGGCAGGTCACACAGGAACACATCCAGACAGGTCTTAAAAGTCTCCAAGGTAGGAGACTCCACAACCTCCCGGGAGAGCCTGTTCCAGTGTTCTGGAACCCTTACAGTAAAGAAGTTCTTCCTCATGTTGAGGTGGAACTTCCTGTGCTCCAGCTTCTGTCCATTGCCCCTCATCCTATCACAGGGTACAAGTGGAAAGAGATTGCCCCTTCTTTCCTAACACCCAAACTTCATATATTTATACACATTCATTATATCCCCCCTGAGTCTTCTCTTCTCCAGACTAAAAAGCCCCAGGTCTCTCAGCCTCTCCTCACACGGCAGCTGTTCCAGTCCCCCAGTCATCCTCGTAGCCCTCCTGGACTCTCTCGAGTAGATCTCTGTCCCTCTGGAAATGGGGAGCCCAGAACTGGACACAATACTCCAAGTGAGGTCTCACCAGGGCAGAGTAGAGGGGGAGCAGGACCTCCCTTGTTCTGCTGGACACACTCTTCTTAATGCACCCCAGGATCCCATTGGCCCTCCTGGCCACAAGGGCACACTGCTGTCCCATGGACAACTTGTCCACCAGGACTCCAAGGTCCCTCTCCACAGAGCTGCTTTCTAGCAGATTACATCCTAACCTGTACTGGTGCATTTTATTACTCCTGCCCAGGTGCAGGACTCTGCACTTATTCTTGTTGAACCTCATGAGGTTCCTCTTGGCCCAGCTCTCCAGTCTGTCCAAACCTCACTGAATGGCCACACAGCCTTCAGGTGTGTCAGCCAAACCTCCCAGTTTCGTGTCATCAGCAAACACTCTATACTATCATCAAGGCTTTTAAAGAAGAAAAAGAAAAAGAAGAAGTAGTGAAGAAAAGAAGAAGAAAGAAGGCAATGATTGCAAAAGATTAAATTCCCAGTTCTAAGAATGATGATGACTAGAAATTTCATGGGATGTTATTGGTCAGGGAGGAGTGGAGAAGACCATCTCAATTTTTTTCCTAACCTTATCTGATACTATGACTCTTTCATTTCAAAGTAGAACTTTCTTTCATACTTCTTACTTGTTTCTTTAAACCAAAATGGAGTTGTACATCTTCCCTCAATATAAATTGACCAGGGAAAGAAATTCTTTAAATTTTGAAGTATGTTAATGAGGTGATGTACCCTCCTGTTTCCTTTTGTGCTAGTTAAAGCTGGGTCATGAAACCCAGAGAAGATACATCTTTTTTACCTCTGTGGATTACTACTTCTATGGAGAGTCATATTTTCCTTGCACTATAAAAGAATATGTGATGACTCATAGTACCTTTTTTAATGTTGATCTAGAAGGAAAAGGAGTCCTTTTTGTGGTTTATTTTAGAAAATGTTTTCTAAATTAAACGTAAACACATTTTTCAAAAGGGAAAAGACAGGGAAGCTTCTTCCTTTTTTGGACTTGATCCTATCCATAATTATGTTGGTAACGATTTAATGTTGATTTTGATAGCAGTACAATTAGGCCTAATATTTGTTATGTCTGAAGACAATTTAATAGGTGTAATTGACAATAACTGATGCTGTGGCAGTACAACCATTAACAAAGGCAAAATCAAGTCCATAGGCTCAAATCTGGTACAAGGCTGGCTCTTACAAGCACATGCAATGCTTCTACTGGTTTAAAAGACATCATGTAAACATATTTAAGATATAGATTTTAGAGCAAACAGTAAAGATTTTTTTTTAATTTTTAGGAGGCAAAGTTTCTCTTATGAATGTTTTTTTATGCATTCTCTATGATTAGCACAGTAACTTCAGAACTACATGGAAATAGGATGTTTCAGAAACAGCTTCCTGATGAGTGCTATCCAGGGATTTAAAATGTGTAAGATACTGTTGCTCTCTCTCATAACTGTGAAAAAGTCACTGCTAGCTTTAATTCTGTTAAATGGCTGTATGAGGTGTTCACGGCACTTAATTATAGTCTTGTATTTCAATAAATAGTGCAATATATTGTATTTCAAGGTATAGAAAACTCACTTTGCAGTACACCTGCCTAATGCACAAAATCTGCGTTGTTCTTCTGTTTGAGGTGACTAATTAATGTGATTTACTAAAGAGAGTAAAACATCACACTGAAATATTTTGTGTGACCAAGATGAAGTGTCATAGATGGCTAATATTTCTTCCTTGCTGTGTTACAATAAACTTCTAGAAAACACATTTCAAGACCTATTTAATAAATTCATATTCTTGCAAATAAACAGCTAAGAAATAGTGCTACAAAGAGTCAAGCTCTTCTGTGATTTTGTTTATTCATCTTTGCAAAATCTACATGTTTAAATAAATAGTTCAAGTTCATTGATTGTGACCAGTGACTTCAATACAGAATAATGCTCAGAAAATGCCAGAACATTTAATCTTTAATTATTAAATTTAATAAGATTAGTGAATTATTTGAAAAGGAGTACAAAAATATTTTGTCCTAAATCTGGTAAGATTGAGAAATTTAGGAGATACCAATAGTTTATTTTGCTATTGCTCTAATGCTACAGTTCATTTCAAGTTGTGTGACTGAAATCCAGTAATCACAATGCTGTTTTCTGCTCAATAAATAATGATACATATATGAATGTGTGAACATGCATACATACATATGCTGTGCCACTAAAAGTGACTTCTTTTAAAGTAAACTTCTTCATTAAATACAAACAGCAAACGTGTTTGTTGCTACATTGTTTTTCTGAGCAGTTGAAACCTGGCTATGTGTAATCTAGCAGCTGTTTGAAAAGAAAACAGAATAAATCTGTTTTATTCTGTCATCTCTTTGCCTTATATCAAAATTTTAAAATGGTGGGGGTCAAAGACTTTGTCCTTGGGATGCATTTATGTTGTTGCTTTCTTAGACTTTGTGTCCTCTTTGTATCACTAAGAATAAAGAAGATCTGAAGAAATATAAAAATACAGAAGAAATATTAGAAATCTAAAATCAGATTATTCATTGGTAACATCAGTAAAAAAATTTTATGTATAGGAAATTTTGAGAAAAATAAAACCTGCAAGAGAACCAAATCTTAGGTATAAGCAGATCTCGAAAGCTACAGCAGCGTTGAAAGTTGACTGAAATAATGAAAAATATTATCCTGGAGGTTGATCTTGTGTGTTTAATTGTATGGATTCTAACTACTCTCAGCAAAGCCACTGAGACCACTTGGTGTACTTGAAGTTCGTGCATAAATCTTTAGAATAGCAGGGCCCAAAAATCAATATGGTATGTAACTAAATAATTTTATATTAAGAAAATACTGGCATAAAAATACAAAGTGCCTCATCTGTCAAAATCCGAGGGGTCTATTTTCTTGATTAAAAATGACTACTTATAGTGTATGACTCTCCAGTAGAAGAAAGCTATCTCTGTGATTACTAAGAAAGTGATAGAGAGGAGATTTTAAAGGGGTTTTTTGTTTGGGTTAGTTTCCTCTGTTACTTTGGAAAGCAGAATAAAATAGAATGTCTTTCTTCTTTGCAAAAATAGAGACAGCTTCAAAATTTAGCAAAATGGTGGGGCTAGAGCACTGTTTTACTTTTGCTATGACAAGCTCAGCAACCTGCTCCATTTCTGAGGAAAGAAAATAGAAGAAAAACTTGATAATCATTGAATATAACCTCTCTGTCTTTTAAAAAGGAACTTTATGTATAATTTAGAAAAATACCTTTGATTTATTTTTATTTTAGTTTCAATCACTAAGGATGAGATTATATTTGAATTTTAAAACAGTTTATGGCAATGGCCTAAATTTGCCAGAGTTTATTGCAATTTTTTTTGAGTATGTAAAACTCTGGATATGCTGAATGGTGAATGATCTTCAGAAGTGTGGAGGGGATTATATATCTCTAGGGATAAAACACCTCTAATTATTGAGCTCTAGCTCTGAAATGCTGTGTATTTCTACAAGAAAATTACAGTATAGTATGAGCATTGCTGTAGCTGAGCATGAAACCACCGCTCTGTATCAAGGTCAAGTCTTCTATCTAATCAGATATTAACATATTCATTCAGATTGTCTTGAAATCCATTGTCCCTCAGGGACTGCAGGACAGGCTTAGTGACCCTTAATTATGGTCGCAGAGAAAGAAAGTCATTAATGAGATAGTGCCCTTTGGCTTACAATACACAGACCAGAAACAGAAGCAAAAAAAAACCCCAATCCAACAAAAAAACAGCAAGAAAATAACAACAGCAATAATAACAAAACAAACAATCAAACAAACAAATGGAAAGCCTCCAAGCCTCTCTAAATGCAACACATCTGAATCCAACATTTAAAACATTTGGGAGTACATATATATCAGTCTAATAAGGCAGTTGTCCTTCCCAAGTTCTGTTTTGTTCTGGTTTTGGTTTTTTGAAGGTCAAGGAAATGGTGTGGTTTAAGGCAGCAGGGAAAAAGACACATTGTTGGGACTCTAGAGAAATGCTAGGAAGTTAGACCAGAGGTATGCTTGGTCTTACTCACTAAGCATACGAAGGCTATAAATTTCTGCTGAAGGCTAACAGAAATTGGGAGGCGATTTGGTACCCTGTGGACTAATGATGAACAGAAGTACTTCTAGTGTTAAATATTATCCACAGTGTAAGGGAAAAAGGGAGGAGAAATATTACAAACATGGTACTGTTTTTATAAAAAAGGCTAAATTTTTGAATTTGGGATTTACACAGATTGGTCCTGTTTGAAAATGCTTACAAGGTTTGCATTAGCAAACAGAAAACATCACAGTCTGTCCATAAGTGGCCATTTGCCGTAGTTCCAGAGTATTCTGCATCGTCAGATGGTGAAGGGACAGAATTCAGTTTGGATTGATATATGTATATTAACTCTGTTGTTGTCTAAGTTCATGTGGTAGGAACATTGTTTAATATGCTGAAGAGGCAATTATGACATGTTAATGTAGTTACATACCTTATATACATATTTATATGTGCTTGTATATATATATGCACACAGACATGAGGACAACTTGGGAGATTGGACTTGATGATCTTTAGAGGTCCTTTCCAACCCAACACATTGTACGGTTCTATTTATGTATACGTACAAAAAGAATACAGTTGGTCTCATTTAGAAGTTTAATGTGTACATTATTCTGAAATCTAGTTGTTAAAAGTGCAGTTCAGTTTATCAGCCACACCTTCCTAAAACTGAATGAGAGAGAAATAGGCATCCCTCAACAACTACCAAGACAGATCAAATCTACCCAAGTTGGACACAACTTTCTCTAATTTGAACAGTGATTGTGGAAAGAAGGTAAATTAAATTACTGTAAAGACCACAAGTGGATTTAAAGCCAGCTTGGAAGTGTTTTCCATTTTGGTTTTATAGTATATGTCATTCTTCTTAATCTTTGTAACAGCTGTTGAATGCATCTGATTCACATCTGAAATTTAGGTTATCTACAGAGATGGTGGCTTTATCCCAGTTAAGTGTCCAAACTCCCATTAAAGTAAATCAAGGGCAAGTGTTCAATTCAAACTGACACTACACAAATATCAAGTGCCCTCTGAGGATATGACACATGACTGAAAGTGACCTATACCTTTCTGTGAGTCAACCTGAACCCCACGTAGGTCAAAGCCATCCCAAACTGTACTAAATCTTTAGACATGGGCAAGTAAATTAAACCTCCCCCCAGGTCTGTGTAGTTAGAAACAGTCCAGAAAATGGCTCCACTGACCATGAAAGGACCTTAAATACATATGCCATATATAAGTATCCCTATTTAGACTTCTAAATTTAAGCATTTGAATTTGAAGTAAATTTCACCCCTGGTATCATCTTAAGCATTTTCCAAATGTCATTATTTTTCACCCTCATATTAAAGGAAAGATATATTTGTAATTACTCCTGATTTACTCCAGCAGAGATCTGTTTTATCCTAGCAGTGTATTCATCCGTCACTTAATATTCTTTCAAGTTTTGGGTTGAATAACTTATAACTAGCTATTAAAAGGTATTTGTTGAATACAAATTCAGTGGAATTTTTTTTCAGCTTTTTTTTACACTGAATTTTAATGCACAGCTTGACATATACAGTATGCCAATTAGTATAATTTAGTGTATTTTGATATAATGAATATCTAAAGGAAATAAGCATCTTGTTTAAACACCCAGAGCTGTTGGCTTATGAGCACAGTACAGAGAGGGTAACATACTACAGGCAATGTCATACTTGCCCTTTTTGATGGCCTTGGTTTCAACCGATGCTAAAGCTCAAGTTAAGCACTTTTAACTTCTCTTGCCTGTAAGCAATTGTTTCTCCTGGGACATGTTGTCTGTGACCATTAAGTGAGGTCACCAGTTGGTGAAGGTAGACCTTCCTTTGGATAGCACAACCACAAATATAAAACTATCAAAAAGATAAAAAAGAAAAAAATAAATGGACTTTGAGGAATAAAGAAAAAAATATAAATAATTTATCAAGAGGATTTTCCTCATCAGTATTAATTTCACTTTTGCTGGGACAAGTGTTCGAGCTGTTGTGGTTTCATTCACTTTTGGTGAGCAATTCTCAGCGATTTGTTTTCAAGACGCTTGAGGTGGATGATGGTGTAAGTATCCACAGGGTTTGCTTATACAAACAGGCCATAAGGAAGAATTTTCATATTGATTAGGTAACTACATAAGGAGAGAATAAAAGTCAGGTACTCCTGAAAAAACAATGTAGGTAATTTTTTTCATATCAGATTTTTTTATGAAAATTGTATGCTATATAAAACATACTGTAGATTGGAAATATACCTCCACAGGCCAACTATTTATTTTCAGTGATTTCAAAATAGGTAATAAATTAACAGTAAAAAGGACATAATTGACTAGGTTGAATGTGTACTAATTCTGTCACATTGGAGAAAATGGTATAGGAGCAGAATTTTATGTAAGATGTGAGCATTCATAATTTTTCTGAAAGTATATCTTCATATAATGTGCATATGCACTGGATATGCTAAGAATTCTCTTGAAGAAGTAAAGAAGTTCTGAGTTCAGAAGTCTTTTAGAAATCTAGCTTGTCATGAATGATCTTGAGTGTGAATTTGGGATTGAAGAAACATAAACTTTTGAATGATGATTTTGCCTTTTTCTCATCCTAGTAAAGTTTTTATAAACTGTAATAGGAATGATGCTTATCTAATCAGGAACAGGGTTTGAATCTACACTTAAAATAATCATTCTATTACCTCATAAATGTTTGAACAAATCATTTCTGAGAGGAGCAGGAAAAGTAGACATCTAAGGTAATAGAACTATACAACCTCCTTCTAGGATTGATAATTTCATTCTCATGTTCTGAGCTCTAATATTGATGCAGAACAAACCAAAATCCTCTTCCACAGTAAAACTGAAAATCTTATCTCAAAAGTGTAGAGAGGAATATCACATTTTTTAAATGCTACAGGACTTGCTCATGAGTCCTGAATATCAACAACTCACATTCTGTAAAACAATCCTGACTTTTTTTAATTTTAAGCAGGATTTGATAGAATTATGCCTTAGTAATTTTTTTTTTCTAATTAAAGAAACAAACAAAAACACTCCCAGGATTAAAATGCATTAAGAGCTGAAGAGAAATTTAATTTAAAACAACTTTACAGGAGGGACTTAAAAGTAGTTTACTGTCTCACCTTAAATAAAATTGTATGCAATGAAGAATATTACTAAGAGTAGGAGAAAAGAAAATTGTATCTACAAGAAATGTGTGTGTGACCTGCTGTGTTTCTTTCAGAAGCTGGGGGAGTTAGTATATCTGGGGAATATGAGAAAGATGACAACAAACTCCCTTCCTAATTTCAAAAATCTTCACATGATATCCAGAAAATTTCCCTGCAAATAGATTTTACCTTTTGTGCAAGTGTAAAACAGTCTTTTCATAAAAGATAATATCAGAAAAGTTTTCCACTTCCAAAAGTATATACTGGGAACGCATGACAAGGGGACATTTCATGGGTGGTTTTAAAGAAAACTAGGAGAAAAACATCTCATTTGAGCATCAGACAAAGGCATAGATATACTATTAAGGGCTAAAAAAAGGAATGAGCTGACCTGCCATGCAAATGTTCCTTCAGATGGTCCTATTTGCAGAAAATTAATCAACGTGTAATCGTGAAAGGATTTCTATATAGTATTTTCGGTTTTGTTGAGTGCTAATTAAAATGTTTCTGCAGAAATAATCTGCAAGATGTGGTCTACACTTTACAGGGTGGCAGCATATCTTTTTAACGTAATAGGATCCTGTAAGAAAGGACAAGATAAGAATTAAAATGCTGGTGAGAAATTTTTTATTGCTTTTTTTTTTTTTTTTTTTTTTTTCCAGAAACATAGAGCATCACATCAAGACCTAGAACCCTACACAATATATGTTCAAATTCCAACCAAATTTTTTCTTGGAAATATTTTCCATTTCAAAATGAAATTTTGGGTAGAAAGAGATGGACAACAAGAGCTAACCTCACCTGTCACTATCCCAAGGGTGTAAATGTGACTCAGTTGGAACACTGAAGATATAAGCTTGCCTTCCTGCTCTGTCTGATTTCAAACAGTAACTTCGAACATGTGCCTTTTATATTTTAGGTGAGTGCCATTACCAGTAAGCTATAAACTGTCTTTCTCTGACTTAATGAATATTCATTTATATAAACATATAGAACAATCTTAGCAAGAATGAATGAAAGAGAAAGCAATTTTGTTTATTCATATGCATTATACTGATTACAGGGGCCAGAAATTCAAAATGAAAGCTGACATTTGCTCATTCTGCCAAGAGGGAATGACAAAAAAAGCATGCTAAACACAAATAGACAAACAAAAATGGTAAATACTGATAAAATTACATGTTTTAAAGACTGGAGATGTCTGTAAGAATGGCTTGTTTCAGTAACAGCTTGAGTAGCTACAATTTGTAATTTCCAGCAAATGGATTCTTCTGTAGTTCTTATGCCCCCTCCCACACCCTTCCCGTTCATTTAAACGTTGCTTGTGCTGCTGCTGTCAGCTCATCCCAGCTGCAAGATGAGCTCTTGAGAGAGCCAGGCATACTGGATGCATCTTCTCCAGGGGGTATTGTTAAAGCCAGTCATCTGTCTTGTGTCGTTTATTTACAAAAGAAAACTTACAATCTTTATAAATCTCACAAATGTAACTTCTTGTGCCAGTCAGGATATTAATCCCTAATGCTTTACAAGCCTCTCTTGTATGCCTGTTTCTCTTTTGGATGTCTGAACATAAATGACTTTTGTTACTATTCAGATTGATTTAACCTTTCTTCAAATGGTATCATATCCATTTTAAAGTGGAAAAGCTGTGATCCATACATACCAGAATTATTATAAACTGACAAAATAAAAAACTACTGGCATAAGTGAAAGTTTCAATGTTTCATATTACTAAAAGTCATAAGATTACAAAAAAAGTTTAAGAACATGTAAATTTTAAAAAAGTATTTAATTTAGATTTAGGATCAGTAATGAAATGTCTGCTCATTTGATAGATATTTCAAAGTCATAAGGAGGGTAAAAACACTTCATTGAAAAACTTTTAATTTACCCTTTCAAAATATTCTCATATGCTGATGTCATAACCTAGAAAGAAACAAATATTCTTTTGTTTGTTTGTTT
>NW_008619372.1:0-2178 GCF_000691845.1 Merops nubicus | reverse complement strand
CTACAAAATATATCAAAGTTGATGATTTTAGGTTCTGAAAAACAGTTATTTGCCCTTAAAAGCTTCCATATTCTATTGCTTCCTGTCTCAACTGAAGGCCTGCTCCTTATGTGTGTTAGTTCCCAGCATTTAGAAGTGCAAGCTTGCTCTTATTGTACCCAGCTACAAAAAAAAAAAAAAATAAAAATAAATAAAAAAAAATAAAAAAAAAATAGTGGCTTTCCACTACAATATCATATTCCTATTCATTTAGCAATACTTGTTACCCCTAACCTTTCACTTTAGTGGTTCTTATATGTTAAATCTACACTTGTATTATTCGATATAATAATATGTACCCATAAATGCAGCTCTGCTTTTAGGGAAAATCAAAGAAATTACGTGAGATAAAGGAGGGGGTACAGGACTATAAGTTGTTCTAGGCTGGTTGTCAGTTTTCACGTCAGAAGACTTTAAACATGTTTACATCATGGTAAATGAATTTTAAGTAGGTCAGATGGGTTCTCAGGATAAGGGAGTCTGTCTCTGTGCAATGTGATTCAACTGGCTCTAGAGGGGCGTGATTCATTGTACATTCCACATCGCTTCCACATATAACCCTGCATTTTTTGTGTGCAAATCACCATGTAAAGAACTTATTTAAAGAATATTTAATAATAGTAGTAACATATTTTTTCTGCATTGGGTTATATCAATGTCTCCATAGTAAAGAATAATAATTCTGCTTATTACAGTGGTGTATTTTTGATGGATTGAATTTATCATTCATCATCATAAACATATAAAACAAATACTATTATTTAAGAACATGTGGAAATATAACTAACATTTTCCTCAATATCTATTATTTAGGATGCATGAGTATACATATATAAGTATTTGTGCATATGAGAGCAACATAAACAAAGAGATGCCAGGCATGTTGGGAAATCAGTTGTCTTTACACATGCCTGAACAGCAACTAATTTTCTAAGCTAATTGGCAATGTGTGGTACATTTCAGGGGCAGGACTGAACATTATTAATAAGCTGAGAAGAGACATAGATATTCAAAATACTAAATTTATTTTGTTAAGCAGATGTTTGATATTAAATTATCTATAGTATGAAAGTATTAGTGCAATAGATACTGTGAATTTTTTTTCTAATTATTATTTCAGTGGTACTAAATATTTAAATTTATAACAATAATGTATGTATTTATTTAAATTTAAGTTTTGCAAAGGACATGAGACAAATCCTAGGAGAATGTAAAAGACTAGCTGCACACCTGGGAAAGAGAGGTGGATATAATTTTTGTGGATAATTTCACAGAGAATTAGGTGACTGAAGAAGAAAAAAAAATGCCTCTCGTGACAGCCATTCAGGGCGGATGACTGCACAATTATTATATTTGCCTCTTAAAAAGTTTTTGCTTAATAACTAGTAGTGTCTCAAATGGCCATGGGCTTTATTTTGAAAATTTTAACTCAAGAAGAAGACCCTAAGCTCCCCTGGTCTAGGGCTCTGTCTCCAGAAGCAGCCAATAGCCATTGCTTAGGCAGTCATTGGACCTGAGCTGTGACTTTGCTAATTCACTCTGTGTAAGTGACACTGCACAACTGCAGCAGTGCAATGGCCAAGTAGTCCCTTTAGATATGAAGCTAATGACAAAGTGAAGATTTTCACATAAGACTGGGAGAAAGAAATTGAATATCAATATTAACACTTGTACTAGGTTCTTGAAGAGTTTCCATGAATAAAAATCTCCTTTCAGATTAATTCCTATCCCATTCTACCATTCATCATGTCAATTATGTTCTTCAGGCTTCTATGGTGAAAAGCATGTTTAGAGTTCTGCTGAATTTTAATAATTTCCAGTTAATAGGTGGTTCTTCATGTTCATAGTTGTATGATATTCACATCCTGACTATTCAGGGTACTCTTATCTTCCAGCCGCAAGTAGCAACAGTGAATTACCTATCTAATCCACTACTTCCCTAAAGTATACTTGCTGTCAAGCTTCAGTTTTAAAGAAAAAATATCTGTGCATGTTTTCCCCCCCAAATTCCATTTTCATATACAATACTATGCCTGGAACAATTTTTTTTTTTTTTTTAAATTATTTGTTCATTGTTTAATATGTATTATTTGTGTTCACTTTGTTTTCCTTGCTCCTCTGTATTGGCTTGTGTACTGG
>NW_008619371.1:0-3002 GCF_000691845.1 Merops nubicus | reverse complement strand
CAAGTCCCTTCTTACATGAGTTATACATTTCTGTCTTTCATGAGATGTTGGCATAGGTCCACCCCTCTCAATCCTGTCAAGGACCCTCTGGATGGCATCTTTTCCCTCTAGCATGTGAAACACACTATGTAGCTTGGTGTCATCTGCAAACTTGCTGAAAGTGCACTCAATTCCACTGCCCATGTTGTCAACAAAGATGGTCCCCTTGTTGCCCTAAGGATCTTGAATTCCAACATTTCATGGTCACTGCAGACAGGGCTGCCCTTGAGCTTCATGTAACTACCAGCCCTTCCTCAGTGGTGAGAACAAGGCCCAGCACAGCACATTTTCTTGTTGGTTCTTCAGCCATTTGGAGAAGGAAATTGTCATCAGTGCTTTCCAGGAACCTCCTGGATTGCTGGTGCCCTGCTGTGCTGTCCTTCCAACAGATATCAGGGTGGTTGAAATCACCCATGGGGATTTGGGCTTGTGAACCGCTGGGGTCTAAATCAGGGTTGACATATAGATCATGTCCACAACCAGGCAGGAAAGATCTTCCTATTGGTTTTCTCTCAAGGCCTGGCCAGCTTTGGGTGAAAACCAATTAGGAAATCACCACCAGGTGCCCCAGCTTTAGAATTAACATAAGGTATTTCACCTCCAAATTTAACAGTGTAGAGGCTGGCTCTGCTTGCAGTGGATGGGGGAGCTTAATTGTGTGGTGGATGCACCGCATTCCAGTTATTGGAAGGGCTCCCTGACTGTCTGTTGCAGGCAGAGGTACCAGCAATGGCAGGACACCACCACAGCCGGGAGCAAAGAGAGGATTATGTGTGTAATAACGTTGCTGCTTTTTGGCAATTGCTGTATGATTGGAATTGGACTAGTCACATGGCTTCTGAGTCAGTTTGCTCCTGTCTTTGCTTTGTCCTACACCGTGAGTGAATGCATCAATCTTTTTTATTCCTCTGGTGGTTAGCCACCTCATGTCCTCCTTGTATACTTCAGGCCTGGGGGGAAAGATCTGGCCTGTGTGCTGCTTGTTGATGAGTGTCCTTCCTATTGGGGCACTCAGTCAGCAAAAGAGTTTGTGAATGTGAAACTGTTCCTATTTGTCTATATAGGGCCTCATCTGCTCAGTCTTCCTGGTCAGGTGGCCTGTGGTAGACCCCGCTATGAGATCGCCTTCCCTTTACAGTGCCAGGAGCAACTTCTCCCTTCTCTTACCACCACATGGCATACAGTGCTGGCCAGACATTACCTCATAGTCACCGACTTTAACTTGCTGTCCTAAGGACAGAAAGCATGTGCCAGCCTCTCCAACGAATTCACACATTTGCTCTACAAATATCTAAGCCAAGTGACAAATTCAGAACAAATCTGATAGATATCAAAGATATTTCAACAATGATATTTCAAGATTAAAGGTTTGCTAGACCAAAGTAGGTCTCATAGAAGGTGTGAGTGACAGATTACTTATTTATACAACAAAAGGATAAGGAAATGAAGTAGATGGTAAAAATTCAAAATAATTCTGACAAAAGGGAGTAATAGCATTATGTTTATTAAGCAGGGAGTAATTAAATACTTCTACGGGAGGGGTAGAAAGTGGACATCCAGACCACGTGCAGTGTAATGTGGTACTGTTTTGATCATGGCATAAATAGGGCAGTGAGAAGACAGGTGAGTTTCTCATTAGCTGTGAAGACACCATTTTGTGAGTATCTTGTCACCATCACATGTGCTTTATCTTTTTGTTGGAATACACACATTAAAACCATATTTTATAGAAAATGATTCTACATAAGCCTTTGCTACTAAATGAAGCCTGCAATTATTCTCCACAAAACAAGAATAGTGGACATGCTAGCACCCAGGTCTTTGGGACAACTGACTGGTAGCACTCAGGGCATTTTCTTAGACAGGAAAGGGATCCAGATTCATGTACCTGCAGACACAAAGGAACTGTAAAACTGTACATCTGAGGGACTGTGTGCTCTGCTGAGCAATCTAGACAAAAGGAAGTTCTTCCAGTTGTTCCAGGGCAGCCTGTAACTTTAGGAAAGGAGTCAAGGTAGTAAACAACATTTACGGACAAGCATACTACAATTCTGCAATGCAGAATTAAATCCTTACATTCCAAAAAAAGAAGCTAAAGCTTACACCTCCAGCAATGTTTCTCATTTGCTCATTTAGGCACCTTCCCCTTCATCATCTTGGTTTCTATGGATATTAATTTTAGGCTTCTAAGTAATACCACACAGTGCACAGGGAGCATATGTGCAAACTTCAGTGCTGTGGTTCTCGATGGGTGGCCTGGCTTTAGATAATTTTATAGATCTAGTCATTACTTGCTTTGAGCTTCCATATCTGTCAAACGATGGTAAGCAGGAGCTTAACTCCTCTGAAAGATGTTATAGATGCATAAATATGTTCTAAGTAGTAATGCCCTAACTCCAACATCGTGGTGACCAGCTCAATTAAAAGTGCTGGGAAACCTTGTTACTATTTTTGCAACTAGAGCTAACTAGAAAATCCACAAAGATGTCTGAAGAAATGGAAAACACCGATTCAATGTGTTAAAGAAGTGCAGCCTGAACCCCAAGTTTCCTGAAGCAGAGTCTCAGGCACCAAATCTCATAAAAATATTCAATAATTTAATAGAATGATATAGCATCAGGGTCAGCTCAAGCTGGGTGATTCCAGAGAGGGACCCTGAACAAAGAACCCCCCATACCATTTATACCCTTACAGACCATGCATCTGGCCTTCATGTGATCTTCACGTGCTTTTCATGTGCCCTTTAGCAACTCTGGTGTGAGACCCTTATTGGATTCCTTCACTGTCTCCAGGCAGAGCATTATCTTGACTCGTCTCAGCTGCTGTGGACACCTGTACCCCTGCTATCTTCTGGTTTGTGCTGGCTCTAAGAGGCTTTCTCTTGCTTGAAGAGAAGCAAGCTCGTACAAGCTCAGAAAGTCTAGGTGAAAGTTCAGAGCCTGCAGCCTAAGGCTTCAGCAAAT
>NW_008619370.1:0-27374 GCF_000691845.1 Merops nubicus | reverse complement strand
CACAGGACCTGTTGGAAACCAAGAGGGCTCTCCATGGCATCTTTGATGGTAATAGACACCTACATGGGACAACTGAATTACAGCACTAAGTCTTCTGTAATCAAAGAAGGGAGATGTGCACTTCCATGGGACAATTCAGCCTGTCCTAAAACATACTTTTAGCATCAGCCAGTTTACCTTGTAGCCTGTGGAGACACCTCTCCCCACTGGCCCTTTGTGCAACCTGAATGTTTTGCTTATATCTTGTATGTGACTTAGAAAGGGACATTAATTCCTACAATGCTGAATTCTTGCAACAAAATCAAGGTCATCTGAGCTCTGTTCCTGTTCCCCACTGTGCTGTCACAGGACATCTCTCACCACAGGACTCTTGTCCTTAGAGTTTTCAAAATCCTTGTGGTAGAGCCTTCCAATAGTTAAAGTGAAAATTTTCAGGCAAAAGTGTTCTCTTACTTGGATGAAAGTTAGCAAGATAGAGCACAGGGCTTACATCTCTCACCACAGGACTCTTGTCCTTTGAGTTTTCAAAATCCTTGTGGTAGAAAGTGACTGAGGGAACTGAGGCTATTTAGTATGGACAAAAGGAGGCTCAGAGGAGACTTTATCACCCTCTACAACCACCTGACAGGAGGCTGGAGCAAGATTTGTGCCTCTGTGTGTGTCTTCTCCCAAGGAACAAGTGATAGGACAAGAGGAAATGGCTTCAAGTTGCACCACGGGAGGTTTTGGTTGGATATTAGGAAAAGTTTCTTCACTGAAAGGGTTGTCAAACAGTGGCCCAGGCTGCCGAATCACCATCCCTGGAGAGGTTTAAAAGCCATGTAGATACAGTGATCAGGAACATGGTTTAGCAGTAACCTTGGTAGAGTTAGGTTAATGGTTGGACTCAATGATCCTAAAAAGGTCTTTTCCAACCTCAGTGAGTCTGTGCTTCTGTGATTCTGAGGTGGTCCTGACCACAGATTTAATAATTATTGGTTTTAATAATAGAATTAACTTAGAGAGAGTAGAAATATGGGACTTCTTCATTGCAAAATTGCTGAAAATCTTTCATCAGAAATGGGTTTCAAATATAAATAATGGGAGGAGTAAGTAAATAAATAAATAAATAGATGTTTTCCTGTCTTTCTTATTTTTATTTCACCTTAAAACCCCCAAACAACTAAAATATTGTTAAACAGAGAGCAAAATAATTTAATTTAAAATTGCTTAAGAGGTTCTGAGAATTTTGTTTTGGCTGGTTTTGTTCCATTCCATGTATCCAGGTCCCATGTTTGTGTACTGAGCTCCACATCTCTATGTTTTGTGTCCCAGAAGCAGCAAAGCTCTGTGAGAATAGTACTCAAGGGCTGAACTTGTATCTGAATGTTCTCCTATGTCCACTGCCATGATACACAGAAAACTCTTACCAAGAGGAAAAAAGAACATCTCATCAGGACTCTGAGCATCATGTTTATAGTCCCTTTCTTTGTGCTCCACTCCTGCAAGCAGCTTGGTCTCTGCTTTCCAGTCTTTCTGACAACGCTTATTTGGGAGAAAAACAGATGGGCACTAGAGATGAGTTAAAGACCTTCAGAAGAGGTGGAAAGGACAAAAAAATTGAAGCTCAGGTGGGTAGAAACTCGTGGCAGGATAAATTTGACAAGACAACAGCTACACATTTTAGTTACTGTAAGGGTTGGCCAAGGAGGAAGGAGACAGAAGAAATGAGACTGTGTGAAAATAATTAAATAAGATTCAGAGCACACCTCCAGACTGCCATTAAAAGCAGCTCTTGCAGGAGACCAGAACACTTGCTACTTTTGGAAGAGTGGGTCACAAGCAGGAACTAAGGGAGTGAGTTGGAAAATCACCAGACAATAAAAATAGATAACTACACCTTTCTGGGAAACAAATGATCAAGATAAAATCCTCTCCCATTTATTAAAAAATCTGTCTTCTGAACACTTGGCAGTTCTCAAAGTTTATTGTGAATGCCAAGTTAATTTAGCTTCATCTTGTATAATGATTTAGGAGGAAGAAGTACAATCTTGGGCATACAATTAAGACCTGCACCTTTTAGAGGCTGGCTGATGCTGTGAATATTTAAAGTTACAGGCAGAGCTCTCTGTTTGTGTTGGAGGCATAAATGATGCTTAGATGAGGTTCAACCAGAGCAGCAAAATCCCAGCATGCCCATAAATATCAAGTGGACTAGACACATCTGCTGCTGTTGTAGAGCAACTGGTGTCTTGTCACAACAGACATATCCATTTTCTTCTGGGGACAGCTATTGTTTTCTGATTTAAACCAGTGCTTGAAATTATGATCTATAACTCTTGAAGGATGCTTCAACTTATAAAAAAATGAGGCTCATCTTAACTTGATTTAAGATACTGCAGGTCCCAGGTGTCTGCTTCATGCCTGTAGCAGATGACTTTGTCCCCAGGGTGGAGGCAGCAGGATGGGCTATACATCTAGCATGGATTTAGATTGCTGTTTATGAGCTGGACTACAAAATGCAGTGGCTAAAAGCACAGACAGAGTGTTGCCCATGAGCAGCACTGGTTCGTTCCATCCTTCAAGGGCAGTCGTTTAGGGAAGATGGAAGAAGGACATTTCAAAGTCAAGCTGCAGACCATCTGATGAGAAGCAACGTGCCTGCTGTCTGAGAGCTGGTGTTTGACATGGATTGGTTGCTGAGTTTCTCCTACAGTCAGTGATGGATATGGGTCCTTCCAGAAGGTTATTCTGTATACCAAAAGAGGATATAAGATTGGACTCTATAAATCACACTCGTCAGTTCTCTCTCTCTCCTCCATCCTTCCTCCAGTCATCAACTTGCAGGGTGGAATTTATCTGATTAGATATCTGAAATGTGTACTCTAACGGGCACACGTTGGAAGTGGAGTTTTATGGCTGGACTCAATGAGCTCAAAGGTTGTTTCCAATCTGAATGATTCTATGTTTCCATGAACAACTCAGTTAGAAAAGACCTACAATGATCATCTAGTCCAACTTCCTGACCACTGATCTTCCATTTTCAGAGAGAAGTGGGTAATTTTAGATGTCTAGCCCAAGTTTTAATGGACTACAGTCCATAAAGACTAAATCCTCTTCAGCTCTGGTTCATATTGTTTTGAATGCTTCTGTTATTCTCAATTAAACAAACTCTGGAATCTGAACAGCTAAGGAGAGAAGAACAGTGCTGTCAGGATTAAGAAAAACAAAGAGTTTATTTTGCTAACATATAGCTTATTGCATTTATATTTTAGTTTAAGGCACAAATCTCTTCTGAAGTTACTTTAAAGTTCACTTGCTTAGACACTGAAGAACAGCAGTAGAATAAACTAATTAAAAAGCTGAAATAACTGACAGATCCCTGTTAACTCAACCCTCCCAAACCTATGCTAAAACAATTACAGTATGCAAATGCTGATGATCCACCTTAATGCTGTTCCCTATTAAATGTCAGAGAATGAAAAATGAATTGGATTATCATAGTGTCCTTATTCATGTGAGGATGATGCTCTAAAGATATATCAGAATGTCAGTTTTCTGAGCCAGCTTATGGACAAAGCAGCTGACCCACTTCATCACTGCAGATAAGACAGACTGTTAATTTGGCCAGCCACAGACAAGGAAATTATTTAATGAATTCTTTCATTATGTGTTTCAGAAATTTTCTGACATTTGCCAGCCTTCTCTTGCATTTATAATGAGAGAGGGGCATACACATTTCTAACGTGTAAAATCTGAGCATTTCACATTTTCCTGTGAACTCAGACTTGCCTCAGTTTTGCAAAGGACAAAAGCTGCAAATATCATCAGGCTGCAGCAGAACAAATTGCTTTTCTAGGCAATCAGCATGATAGGGGTGAGGACAATGGGGAGCTACTGTCGGTATCCTGCAGTCATGAAGAGGAAGACACAAATATTCTGTTGTGTTTTTATAACTAAAAAGAAGTACCAGCAAAATATTGGACAAAAAGATGTTCTGCTGTCCACAGGGATGGCAAAAATTTAATCCCAGAACCTGGCATAAGACAAAAATGAGCAGAAAATTTATACATTTGTTTGCAGTATGTGAGCATAATGAAATTTAATAAGAAAATAAAAATAATAATAATAATAAAAAAACAACTCTAAACCCAAACAAACCCAAACCAAATCTGTTAATTTTGTTTACTCCTTCAGCTTTAGAAAATTGCTGAAAAAATGTTTGTCCTCCCAGAGGTCTGAGCATGTATCAAACAGCTCTGATCTCACTTTTTCTTTCAAGAAATAAACCTAAATATAATCAGCATTTTTTGTGCCTCTTCTAAAAGCTTAAAACCATGTCAA
Source organism: Merops nubicus (assembly GCF_000691845.1). Lineage (NCBI taxonomy): Eukaryota > Metazoa > Chordata > Aves > Coraciiformes > Meropidae > Merops > Merops nubicus. Next base: position 23,051 of record NW_008619370.1, on the reverse strand, counting down.
ACAAAAAAACACAGAGATATCTTTTATACTTTTCAGCTTTAGAATTTATTTCTCTGCCTTACTATTTGTTGTTTGACACGGTGATAAACAGAGATATAAAGAGAATTTTAACTCCAAGAGGGGAAAAAACAAGGTCTCCTGATCCTGCAAGTTTGTTTGGTTTTGGGGTTTTTTTTGAGGGTGATGGATTCTGCCTTAGTATTTCTAACTCAGTACTGTTTCTAATTAAGTTACAGCAAGGATTTGGAGCTGGAGAGCTCGAGGGAGGGAAATGGAGATGGGAGAATGAATGAGAGATGAAATAGAGATAACTATGTCCCAAATCCATTGGAGTTCCAGTCTTGTGGGTTGGTAAGAAAGAGCAAGGCTCATAACACCTAAATTGGAAGATGAACATTAGATTTATCCAGTTGAATTTACAGATTTGTCTGTGACTCATCCAGTGTTGCAGTCTTTTTTTTCCTTCAGACAAATGCTACTCAATCAGTTCTTACCCTGAGGGACTTGGAAAGAAATATGATGATATTACCACCTCAATGTTTTCTCTGCAGCTATACAGCTCTAAGATGTGATCTAGCTCATGGAAAAGACTAAGATGTTTGTACACTTTTATTTTGGGGGACAATTACCTTGGTACCTCTGGCATCCAAGTGTCCATCTAGGATAAGGAACTAGTCATTTAATTCTCATATGAAGCAGTATTAACCTTCCATGAAGATATCAGCCATACAATTCATTCCAGGGCAATTGCTGTTCCTCCAAGAAGGAGCAAACAGGAAGAGACTCAACTAGAAAGACTCGGTGGAGCTTCTTGAGCTCACGCCTGGAAAGTGCATGCTAAACCTTCAGCTCTGGTCCAAATGATGCCACCAGGGCTAGGAGCAACCACCACACTGGGCAGGTTCCCATCACCACATGCACCATCAGAGCATCCAAGCTGGAGAGGAGATGTAGGTTGCATGTGCCAGACCTAGTGCGTAGAAACCTGTCTCCAGACCTAAACCAAGGAAACTCTTGTCTCCTACGTGCAGTGGTTAATGTTGTTATTTAGCTACATTTTTTCCCAGTTTTCCCTTTCATATCCTTTAAAACTCGTGGCAATAACTCTGTTGATCCCTTTGAAGAAAATTCTTTAGATATAGACCTGCAGATTCTTTAAAGAACTATCTATGGTGTATAAATTTGTTCAGGTCCCATATGAACCGTTTGGGAAACACAAGAGAAAGAAATATGAAATGAAGGGAGGAAAGCACTTTCTTTCCAACCAACCATTAACAGTTCTCTCCTTCTTTGGCCATGAGAATAGGAGAAGCAGTTTTAGGGCTGTTGACACCTTTACTGAGTCTCTTCATTTAATGAATCCTAAATTTGCCAATTGGAAAGGCTGATCTAGGAAATCTTTCAAGGTCAGAACTGAATCAGGGCAATCAGGAAATGGTGACATCAGTCAAGGGAACTGTTTATTTTAATATCTTTCTTAGGAACTGTGTTGTTTTGGGGGTTTTTTTTTGTTAATTTATTTGTTTTAAACACAAACACTACCAAATCCCAAGCTGAGCCCCAAGGAAAATAAATAAATAAAAATACACACAAATAATTAGAGTATATATCCCTAGAGAAAGAATCACCAAAACCTCTGTTCGGCCAATCATTACATGCAATAGGAAATTAAAAAAAAAAAATGAAGATAAAAGAAAGGTTCAACACAAATAATAGGCTAAAAATACAGGGAAAGAAATCAGGTGTGTTTGCCAGAGCAAACCTAGTGCTGCATGAAGCTCTGTGGATTTATTAGAGTGCTAAGGGAGGCCAGTGGTCTGTCAACGTGGAGAACAACTAGACTTCAACATACAACATCTCACAGAAAGAAATAACTTGCCACTGGTTGTGTGCACAACAAAAATAAGAGTAGCTAAAAATTAAGCTCTGTCCAAAAAAAGAAAAACCCAGGGATATAACAACTGCCATTTTGCCTGTTATGATTTAAAAATGAGCTTTTCCCTGCTTATGTATCTATTAAATAACTTTTAGAGGAAGATTACAGCTGCCTGAGCAAGATGTCAGAGTAAATTGAAAACTATAAAAACATAATTGGAGGCTTTGAAAAGGTGCCTTTAGTGCTTTTCTTCACTAGGAAAATCCACGAAAAAGAAAGGGAAAAAGGAACAGACAGAGGCAGATTTGAAGATTTGTGGTTTTTGAATGTTCTTTTATGGAAAGACATAGCACAATCTGCTATTTTGGGGTTGTTTATTCCACCTTTAGCATTATTTATTATCTTTTCAGCATTCTCATAAGTATTAGCCACATATTTCTTCAAGGAGAGAGATCTCAAACACTTTTACATGATTAGAGTTCGGTGGCATGAAACACAGATTCTATGACTTGTTTAAAATCCAAAGAGCACTGGTAGCAATGTGGTACCTTAAATACAGCCTCTTAATAAATGGCATTATTTATTGCATGGCCTTCTCCTCCACATCAATAGCTTAGTTTAAAAGTAGAGCAACGACCTGTGGTCTCACGCACTTACACATCTCCAAGTTCATAAAATCCATTATATTTGAAGAAGTGAAGGAAAAAGTTCTCTCTTTATTTTATTTTTTCACAATGAGAATGACAAATTTGTATTTGTTTTGCCACCTATCCTCACCTTCAGAGGGTTCGGAGGGATTTGGCTCCAGATAAAATAAGTGAGTTGACTCTCTGTCAGACAGATACCATGTGGAATTAATCTGGAGGGATTTGGCTCCAGATAAAATAAGTGAGTTGACTCTCTGTCAGACAGATACCATGTGGAATTAATTTCAGTTCCAAAAATGTTCTGCAAACCTCTGAGATTAATAAAAATACAAATAAGCTGCCTTGAAATCTTGACTGAGGCATCATGGTAGCACTCTTTCTGTGGAAAACACTGATTTTAACTGACTTATCTGATTTTTGGGCACTGGCTCTAGGCACCTCCTGTCATCTTATGTTAAACCTTTAACATTTATCTCTCTGATGACTGGAGAACCATCCATCCATCTTCAAGACAGATGTCCAGGAGGAGTCAATGCCTAGAGTTGCTGGTCAATGCCATTTTGAATGAGGGTAGAAATGTACTGATGATTACTAGTGGGATCTTATAAAGTTTTACAAGAGATACATCACAAATAGCTTTTTGAAAGAAAAAGAGTGAAAAAATCCCTGTTAGTCAATTTGCGTGAATAAAGAAAAGTATTTTCTTTGAGAAGAAATAAATAATAATTTTAAAGCCAACTAGCAGATAAAGAAATAGATTCAGCATTTGTCTTGGGAGATAAATTTAATTTTACATGTCTTTCAGTCATAAGATTTACATGAGATTTACAGAATGTCATGTCCAGAATTGAACTCTTGACTGATTTCACACCCAAGACAGGATAAAATTCTTTTACCACTGCCTTTGCCTACTTTGAATCTCAATTCAACAAAACTAAAGTTTTCCCATTTGAATACTGACTGCTAAATTAAAGCAAAATAAAGCAGTCCATTATTTGTGCATTATACAGAGGTATTAAAAAAAATAATCCATAAAACCACCCAATTATCTGTTGGACGCTTCTTACTGATTAGGTTTTATCAATTTTCCTGGACATAAGAACTGTCCACAGAGACTCTTCAAGATTAAATTGTCTTTTTCTTTGGGGATTCAGAGTAAATAATTAAAGCCTCTAAATATATTTTCAATTAAAACGAAGAGCATCCAGCCAAACTTCAGAGAAGGCAGATGGAATATTTGAACCAGACTAAACATTTAGCAGATGAGAGCTCCAGCCTAGTGTTCATGTTGAGAATTCAAAGCCCAGTGAAGGTACCAAAAGCTCCCCAGTTGTCTCAATAATGAACGTGCAGGGCTTAAAATGTTTGCTAGGAGGTTGTCAAGGTCACAGAGCAAGGTGAAACAACACACTGAGCTGAAGTGTTTCCTGGATTAGCTTCATTATGGGTCATTCTTTACTTAATCTACTTTAGATATCTCCTCCAGAGTATTCCTCAGTTTATTGAGTGGATCAGTGTGGACTACACAGGTAGACCAGCTCAGGGTGGGAAGTCCACATTGCAGATGTCAACCTTGCATGTGTCCATTCTGGCCTGACAGAGGCTTTTGGAGCAACTTTCCACACACACTACACCTGTATCAGACTACCTGGGGGCTACCTGCAGCTAACACCCATTTCTGGAGGGATCCTGGAGGCACTAGAAGGTTTTCTGTGTCTCAGCCTGGTGTGGCTCTCTGCCAACATGTAAATATGGACTTGAGTCTACCTTTAAGCTCACCCTTAACACTCAGAAAGGAGGCAAAAAAGCTAAATTAATAAATCTGGGGCTAACTGCAGAGTGCAGTGATATTTAATACAGGGAAAGCTGTGGCAAAACAAAGGTCACTGAAGAATTCCACAGAAGACAGGCTTGGGGGTAGACTGTTTTCTGCTGAGGGTGGTTGCTACTGTCACTGTGGAGAGGAAACCTTTGGCTTAGACTCAGGATGGGATTCATTTCTGTCATCATTAGGGGCCTAACTATTAGATGTCCAACAGAATATGTCATCCTAGGGCTCATCATCAACCCAAAGGAACAGGAACTAGGACTGGGTAATTACATACTCACTTCTTTGCACAAAGAGAAGACAAGAGTCGTGCTGCTTTTCAGGGGATTGTTGTGTGATGTTTTCTGCTGAGGGTGGTTGCTACTGTCACTGTGGAGAGGAAACCTTTGGCTTAGACTCAGGATGGGATTCATTTCTGTCATCATTAGGGGCCTAACTATTAGATGTCCAACAGAATCTGTCATCCTAGGGCCCATCATCAACCCAAAGGAACAGGAACTAGGACTGGGTAATTACATGCTCACTTCTTTGCACAAAGAGAAGAGTCGTGCTGCTTTTCGGGGGATGGTTGTGTGATGACCAGAGGTGGATGAGTCAGAGACAGTGACTAAAGCAGTGAGCAAATTAAAGAATCTTAATTTCTCCTAATAAACCTGTGGGCTATTTATTAAGATATTATTTTCCTCCTTCCTAGTTTCAAAAAAAAGTGCAGCAGAGCTTTTCTGAGCTGAAACATGGACATTTGGGTTTTTTCTATCAAAACACATTGTTCTACAGTCACTATTAAAGATGCATGAGTGACTGGCACAGATTCAGATATCAGATTTTTAAATGTTTTAAGATAACTGCTGCATGTTATCCTAAATATCTCAGTAGTTAGATTTCCTAAAATTTCCTTACTCTGTATTTTGATATTTTCTTTTTTTTCTTCTGCCTTTCTCTTCTGTTCTGTATATCAGAATTCCCTTCTTAAACGTACAATTTGACTACATTATTTTCTATTTATAGTTAAATTCTACATCCTAGCTATGTTCTACATTTTCTACATTAGTTCTACATGTCCTACATTATTTTTATTTTGTGTTTAATTTTTTAAATTTCTATACTACTGGACGAGAGAAAAAACCATGACTTTATATGAAATATTTAACCAGTTTCCAGAATAAATCTGGTTTGCCCAGCTAAACTACCTTTAAAAAAATAAAGAAAAAAATAAGAGAAAAAAAATAAAATACATATTCTACTTACGTAGCCTTGTAGAGGTTTGTTTAGAATATATAACAAAAAAAAAAATAGAAAGATTAGATGAGATTATCACGTAGCTTTAGTTCTGTTTAATTCAGCCTGCTGAAAAAGGTGTCTCAGTAGATGGTGTTTCAGTGATTAATTTTATACCCAACATCCTCTGACTAACATAGTCTTGGTGCCTAATTTGATGACTTTTTTACCCTAAATATCAATCTGACACAAGTAGCACCTGGAATGTGGACTCTGTTTATCCATGCTGGTTTCCAGCCAGGAAGAGACCACAGAAAAGAGTCAATATTATCCATACCTTGGTGGTCATATGGCTTCTCACCTTATTATTTCTTTGTTATCCCATTTTAAATGAACTGGATATAACAGGAGTAACTTTAGCCAGAGGTTGGCTCTTTATTCTGCTTGATCAATTTTATGTCCCTGCTTCTATTTTGCTTCAAATCAGTTGAAGGTTGTAACTCACTGACCCAATGAGCTAAGTCTTGATTTTTCCCTTTCACCAATAAAACCCAAATTGCTTTAAAGACTTCTGGGCCATAACTCAAACCCCTGAGTTTTTATGTCCTGACATCTGTGTTGTTCTAAAGACTGATTAAATATCATAGCCTAATTACAAATACTTAGACAGCATTGAAAATGAAGGGGCAAGCTCAGATCATTTTGAACAAGACTCACAGAGGATGATAATGACCATTTTTATTCCCACTTGTAAAATGCTTTATGAAAATTAAGGCTTTTGTAGCTTTGTTTACGTTTGGGAATTGCCTGGATTTGATAGTAAAAGAGTGAAAGTGGAAAACAAAAGCCCTGATACCATTTCTAAATCCCCAAAGATTATTTCATGACTCTTTGAGTCCTTGTTATTGTAGCAGTGACATTATCTGATTAAAAACATTAAGTAGGCTTATGAAGTGTCACTAGCCAAGCCCAAATAAAGCCAATTACTACACGTTTCAAGTTAAAATTACAACTGTAAATCCATTTTTCCTCTTGTTTCCAAAAAAATCTTGGAAATAAAGCTAAACAGAAATTTAAAAAATCCTTTGGCAATTTCTTCTAAAATAACAACTATAAAACAAAATGTAAAATTATAAAAATACAACCTTTGCAAGAAAAAAAGAGAAAACTCTAATATTGAGGTTTACTTTTATCCCTTTTCTGTCTTTATATATTTGCATGCATTTCATTTGGTAATATATATTATCTCTATATAACTACACTGATAAATAGTTCTCTCATATATAACAGTTATTCATGTTATTACATACAAATATGAATAATTTATTCTTCAAGTTTGTTCTTTTTTAAAACAAAAATTCAGTTATGCCCCTGAAATAAAGGGTGAATGCAATAAATAAATACTATTTCATTGTTTATTCTTATGTTACTTATTAGTATTAATAACCAATATATTTGTTAGTTATTTATCTAATGTTATTTATCATCAGGAAGAGACCCTGAATCAGGTGTTTGCTTTGATTTGTTTTGGTGTGAGGAGGGCTGTTTCTTCTGATGTTACAGAAGTCTAGAAAAATACTTTTTTATTATTATTTTGTTTTATTAACTATACACAAGCCATGAAAATCTCAAATTATTTGACCCTCAGGAACACAAACTGATAATATTGGCTTTGAAACATGTCTGGAGCTGTCTCAGGGATGGGGACACCTGGATTTTGACCTTGGCTTTACTTTTCATCTATTGAGTGACCTTTAAGAAAAGAATTCATTCCATTGTGGCCCCTTCATCTTCACACATTTTTGTCTCAGAACATCTAATACTTAGACAAGTTGTTCTTTGGGATGAGAACTGTCTCTTAATTTATGGTTATGCAGCACTTAGCACAAGTGACTTCAGTCTGGACTTTCAAGGTGTTTCTGCAGTACAGCTAATAAATAATAATGGGCCATAACCTCAATAAAAGGAAAATACACCTTGGTTCTGAGGTGACTGTGGATGGATGAAAAAAAAAATAGATAATTGTTCCCAGGTTTCTAATTTGGGTGTTGATCAGAATATATTTTTGGGCTGCTCCCATAAACAGTTCTGAATAATCATGTAGGTGTCTGCCCTTCACATTAGCTTCAAAATAAATACAGGTTCTTAAAGGCAACCAAAGCTTTCTGTAGAAGATGGAATAATGGAGTTTCTGACTTTGAGCATGTTGTAGGCAGCTGCTTATGGCATCTAAACTGGAAAGTTATCCTTGACCTATGTTCTGTCGCTGTCCTAAGGTTCTCTGGTGAAGCAACGAAGGGGCATTACCTGCCAGTTTTATTAATAAACCACCCACTCTCAATAAAACAGCTAAATTCTTGCAGATTATCCCACAAGCTTCTTCTTTTTTAACATGAGCAACAAGTTACTCCCCTGGGACTCACCTTGGCAAGACTTTTTTCCTAATTTGGGTTCAATATTAAGAATTTTCATGAATTTTTATTTTTGAGGAAAATATCAGTAGGTACTTTTTTTTTTCTTAAAAAACTACACTAAACATTTTTTTTACAGCCTGATACACTCAAAGAACCCAACCAGAGCTAGGGAGCTTGGCCCTAAACAAGACCTCCAACAAACACAGCAAGGGCAAGTCTGCACTCAGGACCTTTTGATGCAGGTAGGTAAGGCAGAAGAAGATGAGGTTGAAAGGAAAGGTGAAATAGGGTCACCTGGATCCAGATTCAGCCACTGCTGTTGAAAAATGGGATTTTGCTAGGTCTCTGTGTTTGAGCTAACCACCCAGGTGGCCACTATGGCAAAGAAGGTCAAGGCCATACAGTCAATGGAGAGAATTCATGACAGACCAAATGTTGGTCTTTGGTTTAGATTGAACTGAAGGGTTCTTTAAATCTCACTGATGGCATCAGATAGATCTCCAGTGTCTGTAATGGGAGAGCACTGACCAGGCTCACCTGCAAAGTCCCATGTGCAGTTGATTGCATTTAAATATCTGAATCTGTATTTAAATATCTGAATTCCTTCAAGGGCTCCATCTCAAAGCCAGCTGCAGAGATTTCCTGATCTAGGAATTGCTCCACTCGATTAACCCACTTTTTATAAAGCATCTTCACTTTATCTAACTTTTTGCAGCCTTTTGAGTTAATCCTATTCCTCCAGCATTGAGATTTTAGAAAGTTTATGCTTTGTAGAGAGATGAAATGGAAAATTTCATGTCTCTTTCCACTTCTCTGCTTCAGACCTAGGGATACACTTTGCTCATGTCTTCTGGAATTCTCAGTCTCTGATTTCTCCGTGTTAACAGAACTTTTTCTGTCATTTTATTTTCAGAGTAATTTCCACGACATCATAAACAGAATGCAATGGAATAGCAGGAAACATCTACAACAATATTTACATTAAGGAGATGATTACTCAGTCAAAAAATCATTATGATCATTGCTGGACACAGCAACGTTTTGAGTGAGCTTTGCATGCAGGGTGCCACCATAAAGAGAATTTTTTCTTTCTGTCCTCATTGGAAGGAAGAAAATTTCTATCTGTGACACATCCTTCTGTGCAGTGCTGCCTTGGATATAATCCCATCAAACTTTCATGTATTTTGACAGGTCTGACACAGTTAAGCACAAGCATGGTTTGAAGAGTTTCACACTAAAAAGAAATTCAATTAGAAGCCACTATAGGGTAAGAATATTCTCCTAGGATGCATGGAGGTAGTAGGGCTGCTGACAAGTTGATGTGTAAAGATCTCACTTCTCTTTTAAAAATAAATGTGTTAACTTCTAAATATCATTTCTTAATCATTTAAACTACACAGCTTTTTGTATGCTTAATAGTATGTAAAACACAATAAAAATGCCACCCATAGAAAGCAGATGCCTCTCAGCACATTGTAATGACAGCATCAGCTCTTTATGGCCTGTGAGCTTCTGCAGGCAAGTGGCAAAAGATTATTTCTTTAAAATTCATAAAAAGGCTCAATTAGATCTTAATTGAGCCTATTAGGTTGTCCCTTTGGGGGACAGAGTTTCACATTTACACTGGAGACAAAGCACAGATATCATCCCTGCCTTTGTTCTCCCTCACTTGCTGATTTATCTACAATAAAATATTTTAGCAATGACACATCTGGTGCTTGATTCCATTAACATCTCTTGGGTGTATGCTTCTGGGCTACAGTGACTCTCAAACCTGACAATAACCACTTCTGCATGAAATGCAGGATATTTGGGGTTGACACAGAAGTTAGTTGGGTTTTGGTTATACTGTAATATATTTTTGAGCATTTGGGTTTGAATAATGAAAAGAATAAGCAAAGGAAAAATGATGCACCTTGTCTGTTTTCACTCAACATCCAGTTATCTCAAGTCAAGGATTTGTAACTCATGGTAGTACAGAAGTTCTTGTCCAGAGAATCTTGCATTAAAATGGAGGACGTATGAAATATATGAGAAAAGCCAAAACCAGAAAAGTTTTGAGCTAATCTAGTGTCCTGAATTTAGGCTCTTCAGGAAAAAAAAAAATATGTATCTTGGGAATTCAGACATTTGTGTTTCTGCCTCTTTTCTCAACTGTCATAGCCATTATTTGGTTGAATGAGAATAGAAGCCATAAAAATCTTTGAAATAATTTGGAGAATGGAAAAAAATTAAGAAAAAGAGGTAAATCCAGGCAAAAGGGAAGAAGGATTCTATCTAGAAGAAGCCAGAGAACAGTTCTTTTCTTTCCTTCCTCTCACTGTCTCTCAGTTTAAAACCATAAAACACACTCTTCAAATTGGGCCAGTTTCTGAGGTTTTGGTTCACCATAAGCAGGATTTATTCATTCTAATTTAGGCATCTGAAAACTACATATATAAATGTAAGCAATCACTAAATGTGCCCTCTTAAAACTGGTAAGAGGCAAAACAAGCTGAAGTTCTTCATGAAGTGACATCACCATGAAGAAAAAAATACCTGGAGCTATCTTAAGTTTGGATATGGAAGGTTAGATGTAAGGAATCCCACCCTTCAAGCATAAAAGTCCCTTTTATGCAGGACCAAGGTACATCCAGGATGGATTTAGCTTTCAAAACTAGACAAGAGCAGGTACTTGCCATCCAAACTGAGGAATTGCAGACAGGTGAAAAACAGTGACTGAAACTAAACAATAAAAAAGAGAAAATCTGGCAATCTCTTCACACCATGAGCTGTTAAATCTCATTCAGGAAGTATATAGAAGTGTTGTCATGTAGGATGTGTAAATTCTATGATTTTAAACATCACCATAGGAAATTTATTGTATGGAATGGCCATCCAATGGCTAGACCTACAACCAGCTATTCTATACACAGAGCTGCAGAAGTTCTGCGTGGAAATCTGCATTTATTTAAGGGATTTGTTGATGTTAAGGCCAGAAAATATAACACTCATCCATTTTGATCCAGAGCAGACTGTATTCAGTCACTTAGGGCTGAAGTGGAGTTTATATTTTTAAAGAGAAGTCTAAACCTGTTTGAAATATGGCAAGCAGTGCAGGAACCCTCTATTTTATTTTTTCCTTTCAATTTATGTCTCCACATTTATGCATTTTATGTTCTTTCAAACTTCATGAAATGCAAGATTTGCAATTCTGCCTTTGCTTGGCATAAAATCTAGCATCAGTCTGGTGCCACTGAGAATTCTGTTCTTCATCAAAGTCCTCAGCTGTTATGGCTTAGTGTTTGTGTAGGTACAATGGCATATGCCAGCAAAATATTTGTCATTAATTTTGATTTTTTTTCTGATAAAATTGCAAGATCCATCCAAATTACATATTAATGGATCAAAGCACCTGGGATCTGTAATATTTATCCCATGTATTGAGTAAAATTGTATTGCTTACCTTATTATAAGAAGTTCCTTCTGACAGAGTTGTGTCTATACTGGTGAATTAATCAGAGGGAAGGAATATTGCAAAGAAATTAACTTTTTTTAGTATATTTATAAACTTTTAAGATCATCCCCAGCATGAGCAACAGCTCTTCTGGGCTAGCAGTCTCCAGCAACACCCCCAAAACAGCTCCTGGCACTACAGAGGACATTGCCAACAGGCAGTTTGTGTTTGGCATGGTTGTTTGGGTTGCTGATAGAGTTCAGTTGAAAGGACAAAGGCTTCTGCATGGTGCTTGGCTTAAGAACCAGAAAAATAAGTCTTGGTCCTGCTTGATTTACCAGGACAGCTGCAGCCATCATATCCTAGAAGTGGTGTAACCAGAGAGCACTAATTTCTGAAGGTTTGGGCAATTATGGGACCAGAGTGTATTAAAGCCACAAATTTCCTGCCTGGGGTCATCTTAATGTGCATGTTGATAAAGGCTATTTCTGAGATGGATTAAGAAGAGTGTGGTCAGCACACAGATGTTCTCCACCCTCTCTGCCCCAGTGAGGCCACATCTGGAGTATTGTGTCCAGTTCTGGGATCTCCAGCTCAAAAGAGACAAGGAACTACTGGAGAGAAGTTCCCTGAAGAACTGACCATTCATAGAAATTAGAAACAAAATATACTGTAGAAAGAAACTCTACTATTTCCAGTTTAAGGAGGAGAAATGAGGCCAACAGGCATTAAATATTTGTCCAGTGGAGCCTGGATCAATCGTTTGTTAGTTTGATTAATTATTGACAATTATTAAGTAATTTTCATAGAATTTATTGCTTCCTCATGTTGCTGTCGAGGCACAACGGCTACAGGGAAGCAGACAGGAATCTGCAAAGTGGGTTAATGATTAGCCCTGAGTCTCATATAAATTTAGATTTATTATTCTTTTATTGCCACATTCACAACAGCTGCTCTGTGCAAGGAGAACAGTGATCCAGTGCCCTCTCTGCATACCCATGGGGTATCCTGGAGCTGATGAAACCAAGATTATTTACCCCATTCCAATATAAGTGTCTACAGACAGATTGGAGGAGTCAAGGGCCCTGTCATAATCTGCACCTAGGCATCCAGTTTACATTAAACATGACCATTTTAGAAGGCTGCAGTTTGGCTCCTTGGATCCTATCCACTGTACATGGGTCTGCACTTTGTATTCCATCCTCTTTCATGCTCACAGCACTTCATGAGCTTTTAATTTTTCCCCATACAATAAGCTGGTTGTCCTGTGGAGTGGCAGCTGGACTATTCATCCCAGTTATCTCTGCAGCCCAAGGCAGATGGCTGCTCTGTGCAGAAAAAGAGAAGCTCCCTCAAAGATCAGATGAGAAGAGACACCTAATCTAAGTCTGGTTCACCTGAGCCTCTGTCTCAGTTGACTAAAACGACCCTTGATGCCTAAAAGTTTGAAGAGCTTTAAAATGAATGAATTTTATTGTTTTAGAAAACTGTATAAATGTCTTTGAATTATTTAACCCAATGGCACAAATCCACAAATCCAATGTCCTTTTTTTAAATGAGAACATGTATAAAAATTCAAGCTTGTGCTCATCTCTCTTTTTTTGGCACCATGTTCATTTGAATTTCATATTAACAGTAGTAAAATACTGGTTGTCATGCATATATATGATTTATTATAATAGAATAAGCAAGACTTCCTAAAGAACTCTAAGAAACAGGAAGGCTGAAGCTTTGTTTCCCATAACATACACAATAATCCTTCTGTAAATTTTCAGGTAGAGATACAGTAAGATTAACTGTGAAAAATGACATTTTTCAGTAAAATCCAAACTTATTGGCATGCATTTTTTACCTGGCAGTGAACTCTATTAAAAGCCACCTTAGATAGCTGCTAGTTTACTGATAGTTCAGTGTCAGTGGATGGACCCCTGCCCAAAAGGGAGAGAAAAAATGTGGTCTGCTTCCAAGACAAATACATTCTTACTTTGAGAAGATGTGAAAATGGAGACAGTTTTCAGCTTTTGTAAGTGAGCTCAGGTCAGGAACTAGCAGAGACAGTGAAAAGAAAATGCACCTCTGTTGGAAAAGGATGTTGACAATGTGCTGCTCAAAGGACTTCAGATCTAACAAGACAAAAGAGGATTGTCCATAGTACACCCCCATGGAAAGTGCAGTCAAACACCTTGGCTCAGAGAGTTTGCAGCTTCTCAGCTGAGTTTACCATGGGGCCAAGCCACACCAGGGCCATGGCCAGAAGATGGAGAGAAGCTCTGAAGGATGTTCCTGTTGTGTAATTGATAGGGACATGGACATATCTTTAATTAAAGAGGCATTATAGGCCCATCCAGAACACAAATCACAGAACCTTAGGGGTTGGGGTTTTTTCCCCTCATAAATCAAGATCAGAAAATGTTTGTTCTTACCATTCTTTAAACTGTCCTCCTGAATTTAGGGTCCCTAGATCCTTTGCTATTATCATTTAAGGCATCCAAGCAGATTGCTTGAATGCTTTCTCCTGTCTTTGTGCAGATGGTGATATTTCAGAGCTTTATCATCTTACTCAAACTGGGACACGACTCAGAAGAAAGAAGGCAGCATACCTGATAGGAAAGGCAGGTATGAAAAAACCCTTCCAGTTTTCCATACCACCTTTTGCAGCAGAAGGGCAAGAGAAGAAAGGTGAAATACTTGGATTTTTTTTTAACATGAGCAAAGCACCCAAACTTTCTCTTACTGTTGTTTTCAATTTTATTTTAAAAAAAATCATTTAAAAAAAAGGAAATGAGTCAAATCTGGACTGGACCCTTTCAGCTCCCAACGGTTATTCTTACAAAGCTATAAGCTCTGAAATCTGAGCCTATATAAATGAAATTATTAGGCAATTGTAATCATGAACACTGAGAACATCTCGCCCTATGATAATAGAAATAAACCCCAGAAAGTCTCCTCTTCAGCTCCACTAAGAGTTAAACCTCAAACTGTTAAATATTTCAAAATACAGAACTAAAAATAACACAGTTCCTGTAAGTTGTTTTAACTGCTGGAAAATATGAAGCTGTAAGACAAAGGGCAAGTCTCTCACACATGCACAGATTCAAACGTGCAGCCATTTATTTGAATTTAAAAATAAATAAAAGGAAAAAGTAAACCAGTGTTATAATGGTGTTTGCTTAGTTGGCTTTATGTTGCCAGTGGCTGGATTGAGCCCTACAGGTTCCAAGTTCAACAAAAGCAATATTTATCAGTGTTAATAATATTTTTTAATAAAGGCTTCTTATTATCACTTCATTTTCAAAACTGCTTTCTTGGGTCTTAGCTAAAGAAACCTGCCAGCAGGTACAATGCTGTCTCTTTTCCAAAATGTTCCCTCCTTTCATTTGGGGAATAATAGGATGGTTGCACTGAGTGAATGACCATTGGAGATATAGGGGTTTCTGGCTGGCATTTTTCTTCTAATTTTTCAGCAATTGTTTTCCATGTAAGGAAGAAACCTGATATTTTACCCATAGCAAACAAACAAGCAAGCAAATGAAACGACAATTAAAAACCTAGAAAGAAGCAGCTCCAAAAGCATTAGTAGGCTCATAAAGCATAAAGAGCCAAGATCTTTAAAGCAATAAAAATTACTTTTTCGTGGTAAATGGCTCTTTGGCTGCAACAGAAAAGGATGAGATCATAGATGTGAAACTCATTACACCTAACTTAAAGACTCCAGTCTTTAATATCAGCTATGAGAGACAACCCATGTGCTTCCATCACCTATGTTGCCATGGTTCCCTTTGAGGAAACCTGTTCTTCCACAGCAAGCAGAGGATCAGCCTAAATATTTGAGTATATAATAAACCCCTAAGCATTACATAGCTGAGGTCAACTAAATTTTCTTGAATAAAATGATGTGAATGATAGATAACTTTTAATTTGCTTTAAATAAGTAAAACATGAAGACCCTTGGGCCCTCCAGGTGTTACAAGATAGTTTGTACAAACTTGGATAAAAAATTTGCCTCATCCCATTTTGGCTGCTTTATTAAAGGCCATCTCCAAGTGCTGAACTAAACATGAACCTTGCTTCCTCCATCCATACCTCTGACTGCAGAGAAACTTAAAAGCTGCTCCCCAGGGAAAGAAAAAAGTCTTTTCGCAGAACTTTTGATGGGGAGCCAGTGTCAAGGCCTCTTCCAGATTTTTCTCTAACAGCTCCAAAGTTTGTCAGGCAGCTTTCTCCTACCAGCTCAGGTGTTGCCCCATGCCCTAGGGTGAATTAACACAGGAGCATTGATGCCAATGTGCCTCCAATCCTTTTGCCCACCCGCACACCAAAACAACCTCTTGGGAATGGTTGCTTGAATGTGTTTGCTCCTCAGCCTGTCCCATGCTTTGTTTTTACCTGTGCTTGACCTGACAGGTCAAAGCATTGGTGGAACAGGAGATTGCTCAAAGCCATAGGACTCCATCCTCTTGTCCACATCATTAAAAACATGAGAATGAACTTCCAGTGGTCTCGTTCATTGTCTCACACTTGGGTGGGGCAGGATGAGGAAGGAAGGGGCTGTGGCACTGAGATTGAACTACTTTTTCTTCTTTTTCAGAAGTTTCATGGTTAAAAAGACAACAGCAGCAGCAATTATGCCTTAAGTGGTGTTAGCATTTGACCACCCATCCAAATACCAGAACTACAATAGCAGCTCCAGTCCTTAAGACCAAAGAACCCAAAACAAGATCCAAAGATGATAAATAGTCTCAAAGATGGTAATAACAGTGTTTTAAGAAGTCTCTATAGCATTTTCTGTTCTCAGTATCATTATAAGTGTGCCTGAGAAGAATATCTGGGCTAAGATGGTAAATATAAGTAGTCTGGGAAAAAAAAATATCTACTTTCTCAGTTCCTGTCAAAGGATGCAGGTAGGTTTATGTCAGAGAACTCAAAAGCATTCCCAGAGATGTCTCTCTCACACACTACACATCATCTCTGAAGACAGGGAGCAGCATAATAAATGTGACTTCAAAATCTATAATTCAGACAGAGTGAGCTCAGGCAGAAGAATCAATCCTATTGATTTTAGTGTCTGTGGGAAAGGAAGGGCCAGAAATGTTGGTCAGTGTCTTTGCAGGGCATCATTCAGGGTCAAGGGCTCACTCTTTAGCCTAAGTCTATACTGATCCAGTGGAAATATGTTGAAAAATTTTGCTCAGCCTTCACCTGGACTGCTGAACATGCATAAAAACATGCCAGTTAAAATAACTGACAGCCCAACTCAAGTGCCAAGATATTTCTTCTCCTGACAAGAAATGTAGTGATGCTTGAGGTGAGGTCTCAGTTTAACAGCACAAATGGTTTTGTGCCTTTGGGCTGTGTGAGCATATTTATACAGCAGCACAAGTCACTGTTGGGATGAGAATCATCATTCAACCTGCCCTGCTATTCTCACAGGAATCCACCACTCTGCAAAATACCTCCTGCTTAATAAAACACTGATTTTTGCTTTGTGGGAGATCAGTAAAGCATTTGGCAGTGGTGAGAGAGATCAAAATCAAAGATATTGAAGCCAATTCCTTATGCTCAGACTCTTGGGTAATATTTTCCTTGCCTTAAGATAAGATGAGTGATGAAATGCTCAGCAAGGGACTTCACCCATAGAACAAGTTAACTGAGTTGAGTGTCTTGATGAAGGTTTCTAGATGCTAGCTGACACTTTAAAGACCCAGTATACAACCTGGCAGTGAGCATCCTGCTTTGGCTGCTCATACAAAGGTGTCTAATGTCATTTGAAATGTCTTTATCTTCCTTAGATAGGAATCCATCCTGGCCCTCAGCTATAGCTTTCAAGGAACAAAAGTTTTTCCAAAGATCTGGCCTCATATCTTCCATCCCCCTGTGGACACCTTTAACAGTCTTGTCTCAGTCAGTTCTAGGTGCCCTTGTTTGAGCAAAGTACTAAACCCCTAAATCTCCATTGATTAATGGCAGTTTAGACAGTTCACATGTGGTGCCTACAAAGATGTCATAATCTGTGACTTGGACTCCAGCTATTTCCTACACTCAAACCACAGCCAAAGATGCTAAAAATGTTGCTTTTTTTTTTAAGAAAGAATTGGAAGAAGGGTTGACATCACTGCATGGGTATGAAAAATTGGTACAGAGCCCAGGTATTTGGATTCAAATGCTTCCTGGAACATCAGAGTTACTGGATCTGTCTGCACATAGAGGCCACAATCACTCATTGTTTCATGCACAAATACACTTGAGCTCTGACACACTCCAGGCAGGATATTATCACTTCAAGCTCACAACTTCTAACTGTCCCACTCAACACTCCCTGACAGGTGCTCTTCCAGATTCCTCAAGCAGTCCTTCCCTCCCAGATAATTTTTGATCTGTTCTGTATCTATCCTTCAGTGTAGCCATTGAAGTAGAGGAGTTTTCATCAGAATTTGATTTTTCAGGAATTCCACAACCTTCAATCTGTTAACCTAAATATTTTGTGGTTTTCTCTCTTTTCTTTTTTTCCACTTTACACACAGTTATGAAAGTTTGACATATTGTTTTTAAGGAAAGTCAAGATAGTAACACAAAAAAATAGGAAAATGCAAGTAATGGTTGTAGAAGTAGGACAGGCAACAGTGAGAAACAAGGCTTGAATGAGGACAGACTGAGAGAGTTGGGGCTGTTCAGTCTGGAGAAGAGAAGGCTCCGAGGGGACCTTATTGTGGCCTTCCAGTATCTTAGGGGGGGCTACAAGAAAGCTGGGGAGGGACTTTTTAGGATCTCAAGTAACAACAGAACTAGAGGGAATGGGGCAAAGCTGGCAGTGGGCAGATTCAGGCTGGATGTGAGGAAGAAGTTCTTCCCCAGGAGAGTGGTGAGACCCTGGCATGGGTTGCCCAGGGAGGGGGTTGAGGCCCCATCCCTGGGGGTCTTTAAGGCCAGGCTGGAGGAGGCTCTGGGCAGCCTGATCTAGTGGGAGGTGTCCCTGCTCATGGCAGAGGGGGTGGAACTGGGGGATCCTTGTGGTCCCTTCCAGCCCTGACAGATTCTGATCTGTTTTAGCAGAGGACTTCAGAGCCCTAATGGCTCAATGGTTGGACTTGCTGATCTTGGAGGTCCCTTCCAACCTAAAGGATTCTATGATTCTATGAAAAACATTGAAAAGCAGTTAATATTTTGATAGCAAAAAAGATGCCAGAGTTGTTGGAAGAACTCATCCCAAGTATTTAACATTTGGATTAATTTTAGCTTTGCCTGATTTTGTAACCTGACTTTTTCATATTTTGGTAGCACAAGGGCAGACATCAGTGTTCTCATTTCCATTGGTTCTTGACTGTTGGTGGAAGAAACCAAGAGTAGCTAGGACATGCCCTGGAGGGTCCCTCATCTGACCAATCTAATGTTACATCTAAGGCAACACAAGTGAAAGAAGAATTTTAGTTTAGGCTCCTTCTCCTAATGGATCCAAAGTCTTTCTGTGGCACTTCCAAGCAGACAACACATCTCCTGTTTCCTGTCTTGGCTCTGTGCATAATGAGTCCTCACCCACACTTTGGGGTTCAATTAGGCCTTGCATGTAGAACCTTAGAAAACCCCTAGGAAATACATTGACCTGTCCAGAAGTTAAATAACTTGCAGGATGCAAAAACCAGATATCTCACCTCTCTCTGGGAAATTTGCCAGTTGGCCAGTGTCTTGGTTTAACCCCAACTGGCAACTAAGCCCCACACAGAAATGGGGGAGACAACTGGAAGGGTTAAAGTGAGAAAACTCGTGGGTTGAGATAAAGAGGGTTTAATAGGTAAAGCAAAAGCTGCATGCACAAGCCAAGCAAAACAAGGATTCACTCATGCAAATTCACCACTTCCCATCAGCAGGCATCAGCCATCTCCAGGAAAGCACAACTCCATCACACGTGAGTAGGGAAGACAAAGGATGTCAACTTTGACCATCTCCTCCTTCCTTTGGCTTCCCCCAGCTTTATAGGCTGAGAACGAAATCATGGAATCATAATGTTTTAGGTTGGAAGGGATCATCTTAAAGGTCATCTAGTTCCAACTCCCCTTTACAAAATTTGGGGAGTCCACATTTAACAGACCTTTAGCAATCCTGGTGTCACATCAAATGCCTCCTTCATTTTAGGAACTGTTGCAAGTGAGATGATGAGCTCCCTGAAGCTGGGCTTGCTTGTCATTAGAATGGGTTCACTGCATCAAGAGTGGGAATTTTGCTGGGCTCTGATCATTGAAATGCTCTCAAATACTGAAACAAATTTGATAACATCAATGTAATGCATGTACTTACTCCTGTATGGCTTCCATCAGAGTTTTCTGCCTGATAAAATGATGGTAAAGAGACAAACTCATTTAGGGCTCCTTTGTAGGTTCTTCTCTTTGCATGCCAGAGGAGAGCTGTTTCTACTGATGCCCACCAACTGCTGTTGGCACTCAAAAAAACATTCTGGGATATGCACAGGTTCTTACTTACATCACAAATATGAGCAGTGATGTCACAGCTATGATGAAAATGTACCTTGGGTTGGGAAATCTGAGGCCTTGAGAAAGCTCCATGGAGGATTTGATGGCAGTTGGCTTCTTCAGTTGCCTGCATAGGAATTTGCATACTCATTTTTATTTCCCTTAATATTTCAAAGGATGTTAAGACCCATAAAATCAAACACCCTTCTGGTTCCAGATTTTGTTGGAATCTTTGTTTTCTACCTCTCTTTGAAACAATATAGAATAGAATGACATTAAAATATGAAAAATAACACTTCCAAAATACTTTTGAATGGTTTTTGCTGAAAAGAACTTTTTCTTTTTGTCATGTGAGGTAGTAATTTTGCTTTAAAGTATAAATGCAGTGATTCTCAGTGGCTGAGGTCTAAAACAAAAAAAAAAAAATCCATTTTTTTCAACAAAATACAGAAAAATTTCATCTCTGACTATGAAACAGTGCTTAGATCTGAGTCTTAATGTCTATTTCTGGTTTTAATGACAATAAATAGGTGACCTATGAGATCAGTATGAAAACTAATAAGATACCTGCCCAGCTTCAGGCATGATGCTTGCCTGTCCTCACTGTGACAGTGACCCCAGTGCTAATGGAACCAAGGGCACACAGGGTCACAGACATGCTCTTAAATCAGAACTAATTCACATTGAGCCAGTCCCACCTTCACTGGACTTTCACATTGGGTTTTTTTTTTGCTCCACTGAAATTCAAAACATATCATTGAATCATTTCTGTTGGAAAAGACCTTTAAGATCAGAGTCCAACCATTAACCTAATGCTGCCAAGCCCACCACTAAACCATGTCCCTAAGCACATTATCTACGACCTAATGCTGCCAAGCCCACCACTAAACCTTGTCCCTAAGCACATTATCTACATGGCTTTTAAGCCCCTCCAGGGATAAGGACTCCACTGCCTCCCTGGGCAGCCTGGTCTAATGTTTAACAACCCTTTCAGGGAAGATATTTTTCCTAATATCCAATCTAAACTTCCCCTGCTATAGCTTGAGACCATTGCCTCTCATCACTTGTTCCTTGGGAAAAGAGATCAACCTCTATCATGCTACAACCTCACTTGAGGGAACTGTTGAGAGCCAGAAGGTCTCCCCTGAGCCTCCTTTTCTCCAGGCTAAACAATCCCAGGTCCCTCAACCACTCCTCACAAGATGTATGCTCTAGACCCTTCCCCAGCTTTGTTGACTTTCTTTAGATACAGTCCAGCACCTCAATATTCCAACCCTGACAGATTCTGATCTGTTTTAGCAGAGGACTTTAGAGCCCTAATGGCTCAATGGTCGGACTTGATGATCTTAAAGGTCCCTTCCAACCTAAAGGATTCTATGATTCTCTAATATCCTTCTGGGAGGGAGTGGCTCTTTTGCTGAGTGGATGTCCTAGTAGGTCAGAGTCAGAAGTCAGGTCATTAGTCCCATTCTAATCACACAATAAGTACCAAAAAAAGGCATCATCACATACATAACCCTCTTTCTTACCTGGTTGTGATGTTGCCCCACCATCACTGGCAACTCTAAATGCAGCAGACAGCCAAAGACTCCTTCCACTAACAGGAAAGCCCAGATAGTACCCCAACCACAGGAATAAACATCACCACACCCACTGCTAGCAGAGCCAGCCTTTATACTGCTAACTCCAAAAGCAGGACACCTGATGTTAATTCTAAAGGCAGGGCACATGGTGGTGACCTCTTAATTGATCTTCACCCAAAGCTGGCCAGGCCTTGAGAGAAAAACAAGAGGAAGATCTTTCCTGCCTGGTTGTAGACATCATCCATATGTCAACCCTGATTCTTGGCTTGGAGTTTAGACCCCAGTACTTCAGTGGCCCAAAACTGAACCCACGCTTGGGGTTTAGACCTCAGCACTTCAGTGGCCCAAAACTGAACCCAGTAATCAAGATGTGGCCTTACCAGCACCAAGTACAGGACATAATCATTTCCTTGGCCCTTCAAAAGAACGTCCAGTGTTGCAGAGTAACTTGTGGGCTTCCTCAGCTTTGTGCAGCAATTAAACTCATTTTTAAAACTACTTTTCCCCTTTAAGACAGGAGTCACCAAGCCACTGAGGCATAACTCTGATCAGTCTTAGAGCAACGCAGAACCCAAACAGCTTCACAGCTCATGAGTGGCATCTATCATGATGAGATGGTATATTTAGCTAGAGGAATATTTCCCTGTATGTTTGCACAATATTCCTTTTGTTCAGGTGAAACACACGTCACTGTCAAGAAGTTTAACCGGAAAAATATTATTCACTAAATCCCCATGATCTAGGAATATAAATTAGGATAATTTTTTAGAAATTTTGTTCAGAAGTTTTGAGAATGAAATCAAAAAATTGTCCCTTTTGGACCAGGGTGTCCATCACTGCTAGTCTTTGCCTCTTGGTAAGATTGGCCATCTTGGTAGATGTGTACTGGCTCCAAAGGGATGATGAAAGGATGACACAAGGGTAATTTTCACCAGTGCCTCATGTCCTGAGTTTTCTTGGGCTTGTGTCAAGATGAGGATATACACAGACACAACCTTATGGGGACTAAGAAGGAGAGTGTGTCTGTAGCCATCTATAGTTAGTTTCCAGCACTGGGACTGGGTCCAATATCTGGCTGTGATGGACCATGGTGGGAAGAAAAGATGTATGTGAGAAGATTCTTGCTGTTTGGGGGCAAAAGAGAGAGTGGGTGGCATATTGGACATGTCCAAGAGCCTTTTGAAGGCTTGAGTTTGTTAGTGTTCAGGACTTCCTCTGGAAATCTCTGTTGGTTGGCAAGAGGCACTGACTGCCCAAAATATATCTCTCCACCCACAGAAAATAGTGACATTCTGGCATTTCAACTAAATGGAGGTTTCTTCTCTAGAAGGCATTTCGGTGCTAATGCCAAAAATAATGAAATCACATCCGAGTATTCAAAATTCTTACAGGAAAAGGCAATCAAGTACATTTTATGAAAATATTTGAATTGATTCAGGCATTTTCTTCAATGGAAGCAACTGAAGGTTCTCTGACCCCTACAGCACTCATACTCCTAGGTGTTATTGCTCTGAATGTGTATGCACAAGCTGAACTTTATTCAGTGGAAGTCCAGGAGAATTCCTATGGAATAGCACTACCTGTAAA